>NW_022333425.1:0-11584 GCF_002776525.5 Piliocolobus tephrosceles | reverse complement strand
ATGATTTCCTCCTGAGAGATTCATTCGGGTGGTTTTGAAGATTGTGTGGTTTTCTGGAGCACCCCTATTATAGTGCGCACATCCCTTTTTAAAGGGTAACTTTGGGCTTTTATCAGCCAGACCTTTCTGGGGACAGATGATAGCCATCTGAGGAGTGATGGAGAAGCCATTACCAGCTGTCTTTACCATCAAGAATGCACAGTCATTTTTATTTGTGTCTAAGCTAAAGAAAGAAGTCTGCCCAGGGACTTCTTCCAAAGCTCCTGAGATGGAAATGCTGAATTGCATCTCAGTTTCTTATCTCCCTTGCTCCCCTTCTGTTCCCTAGGCTTGGCTGGTAACAAGAACAGCTCATGATATCTGTCTAAATCCAGAGTTCTAAGCCTCCAACAGACCTACCTTTCCAGAATTTCTAGGTGGGGACCTAGGAATCTGTAGGTTTATAGCATTCTGAAGGCTGGGATTGTCAGCCAAGTTTGGGACACAGTGCCCTATTCTGAAATCACTGGCTTTTCCCCCCATCTTTCTCCCCATTAAATCCATGTAATACCCTATTGGAATCTGGGTATGAAAGCAAACTTGGACACCAATAAGGAGCATTGGAGCGACCACGGCTCACTGCAGTCTTGAACTCCTGGGTTCAAGTGACCCTCTTGCCCCAGTCTCCCGAGTAGCTGGGGCTACAGGCATGTGCCACTACACCCAACTAACTTAATTTTTTTCTATTATTATTATACTTTAAGCTCTGGGATACATGCGCAGAACATGCAGGTTTGTTACATAGGTATACATGTGCCATGTTGGTTTGCTGCACCTATCAACCCGTCACCTACATTCGGTATTTCTCCTAATGTTATCCCTCCCCTAGCCCCCCAACCCCCAACAGGCCCCTGTGTGTGATATTCCCCTCCCTGTGTCCATGTGTTCTCATTGTTCAGCTCCCACTTATGAGTGAGAACATGTGGTGTTTGGTTTTCTGTTCTTCTGTTATTTTGCTGAGAATGATGGTTTCCAGCTTCATCCATGTGAGCCACCACACCCAGCCAGGAGCATGATCTTTAACAAGCCACTTCCTTCCTGGTCCTTATTCCCATCTGGAACATGGGAGCATTTTACTAGATCACTGGATAATGCCGTCTACCATTTGCATTTACCTGCCAGGGCTGCGAAAATTAATGTCACATTTTCCACAAATCTTTTGAAGCCTTTTTTTAATCAATCATTTTAAATTTTCAGGACTGTCACCAGGGCCAGAGAGAACTAAAGTTCCTGTGTGTGCTGAGATAACACCAGTGAAAAAGCCTGGCATAGGGCCCAGCACTTAGAACTTCCAGAAAGTGTTAGCCTTCTCCCAACTGTGTTATACCAACCACATTTTCAAATAGTAGTCACTAAAGAGGCTTCTGCATCAAGCCTTCACATGCAGCTCCCATGCCACCCTCCAGAATTCACCTACACACAGGCCCACCAGCAACAGGCTACCTTTGCACAATATTCTCTGATGGCAACTCCAAAGCCCCAGCTCTTTCTACCACACTGTGGTCCCCTAGATGGGACCATTGCTTAACCCCCCCCAATCCAGATGTGATCCTACTGTCATCTATTTCTGGCGAGATTCTCAGTCTGGACAGGTCTTCCCATGAGATAGAACCTGATAAGGAGCTAGGGCAATTCTGACAACATTACAGAAGGTCCACATAACTTCTAAATTTTGGTCTGGTCTGAAGGAAAACCTGTTCTTGCGCTAGTGATGAATGAACTGTCTTATCTCTAGCTTCTAGAGGGAAACAAAAGCATATCTCTTTTACCGATGGAGGCATCAGAGTCATGAAATCATCTGTCAAGATTATTTATCTTTTATGTTTCCATTCTGGTAAGAACCCTTTAAATGAGGACACTGCTGACTGCTGGTGATGTGTTTTGAGCAAACACCCCGGGGTATGGATGAAAGCCAATCGCAGGTCAAATGACTCCTTGGGGAAGTTACTTCTCCTCTATTCAGATTTCACTAAAAGCTTCCAAGATGAAAGCAAACCTAGATTTCGGTCTTAGTTGCTGTCCGTTTTTGTAATGAACAAGTGTTTTTCCTTTAGCTAGTGTTATCAGGCAGGGTTCTACCAGAGAAACAGAACCAGTAGGAGATACATATACATGTCCAGATTTATTTCAAAGAATTGATTTACATGATTGTAGGGACTGGCAAGTCCAAAATCCATATGGTAGACTAGCAATCTGTAAACCTTTGGGCAGAAGCTGATGCTGTAGTTTGCAGATGGAATTCCTTGTTCCTTAAAAAAATCCATTTTGTTCTTAAGGGCTTTGAATGATTGGATCAGGCCCACCCAGATTATCTAGATAATCTCTTTTACTTAAAGTAAACTGATTGTAGGTGTTAATCATATCTATGAAATGCCTTCACAGCAACACCTAGACTAGCATTCGATTGAATAACTGGGGATTACAGCCTAGCCAAGTTGACACAAAATTAACCATCACAGCAACATGTCTGCTAAATTTTATCGACCGTCTTACAGACTGTTAAGGATTGTGGTAGAGCACTGTGACAGCCACTCTCAGTATCACCCTGAACCAAAGGCCCTTATCAAGTAACAACATAGCCAAGCAAAATTCCAGTCGATGGAGACATTGACTGGTTGGCTGGCTTCCCAACGGATAGCACCAGACAGGAAATGCAAGGATGAGGAAACCAGGCATGGCAGGGAGAGGGGTAACAGAGGTCCAAGGTTTGGTTATCTTTTTATTTTTCACTGGAAGGTGGTAAGTTAGCCCTGTTGCCCATGTATGCAGATGGGAGAAGTGATTTGGAAACTCCAAAGCAATTGGTAATCCCCAAAATCCCCAAAGTGTATCTGGTTTGAAATGAAACCTTATTTTATCGGAAATGGCTGGTTTCTCAATTTTGCTTGCCATTGGCCCAATATAATTGTGGGTTTGCACATGGCCAGCACATGCCAAACAGAAGTAGACAAAGGTCTCACTCTGTAAGTGGGATCTTGGGGGAGGAGCTGCCTGCATCATAAAGGGAAGGGGTAGTACAAATGGTCTCTTAAGCCTGTTCCTGCTGTAGTTAAAGAGGTGGTTCAGAACCTTCTCAGCAAATATATCAGTTATTTATTGTTGTGTATCAAACCATTTCAACACATAGTGGCTTAAAACAGCAATCATTTATTTTGCTCATGAATATGCAACTTGAGCAGGGCTTGGTGGGAAAGGCTCACCAAGCTCCACGTGGCATCAGCTGGGGTGGTTCTATAGGGCATAGAGGTTCCCCTTCCAAGATGCCTCAATCACACGGCTGGCAAGTTGGGGCTGGCTGTCAGTTAGCAGCCCAGTTGCAGTGAGTGGGAGATCTTGGTTTTTCGCTCCACGTATGGCTCTCCATGTGACCTGGGCTTCCTTACAGCATGGTGGCTAGGTACAAAAGCAAGCATCCAAAGAGAGAACCAAGTAGAAGCTGTATCACCTTTTAAGACCTAGGCTCAGTGTTTTGCAACTTCACTCTTGCACCGTCCTATCCACCAAAAGTGAGTCACCAAAGGCAGTCCATATTCCAGGGGAGGGAAATGAGACTCTATCTCTTGATGGGAGAAGTGACAAAGAGTTTGCAAACATGTTTTAAAATCACCTCAGCAAACAATATTCTTGTTGTCCACCCTCACGTTGAGTACTATCTCTGACACCTCCTTTCTTCTCAACAACAGCCCCCAACCATTCAGCTTATCACTAAGACTAGTATATTCTGCTACCAACAAATATCTTCAAGTCTTTGCATTCTCTCATCTCACATCTCAATCATTGCATCTTCCTAACTGACCTTCCTGCCTCCATTCTTTCCTCCTGTGATATTTAGGATTAAGTTCAGTTGCATGTAACAACAAATCCAAGTAACAATGGCTTAAACAAGATCAAAATACACTTTTATTCATTGCAACAGGGTCTCACTCTGTTGCCCAGGCTGTGCAGTGGCACAATCATGGCTCACTGCAACCTCCACCTTCTGTTCTCAAGTGATCCTCCTACCTCAGCCTCCTAAGTAGCTGGGTCTACAGGCATGCACCACCACATCTGGCTAGTTTTTGTATTTTTTGTAGAGGCAGGCTTTCACCATGTCACCCAGGCTGGTCTCAAATGCCTGGAGTCAAGGGATCTGCCTACCTCGACCTCCTAAAGTGCTGGGATTACAGGCATGAGCAACCATGCCTGGCCAAAATACACTTTTTAAAAAACATAAAAGAAACTGATACATAGCTGTCCAAGGCCAATATAGTGGCTCCATGATTGTCAGGGATCCAGGCTACTTTTATTCTGCTGCTTCACAGCCCTTAGTGTGCCCTGATCCAAGATGGCTGCCTGAGCACCACCCATCACTTCCACATTCCGGCCAAGAAGAAAAGAGTGAAGAAAGCTACATTTTCTCCCTTTAAGGACTCTTCTCAGAAATTTTTACTTATATCTCATTGACTGGTACCTAGTCACATTATCACACTTAGCTGCAAAGGAAGCTGGGAATGAAATCTTTATTTGGGGTGGCCATATGCCTAGCTAAAATGCAGGGGCCAATAACTAGCAGTATTGGCCACACTCCTGTGAATCTATTGTCCACATAACAACCCAGAATTGCTTTCCTAAAATGTACAGCTGAGCATAAAATGTGTATCTGCTTAAAGGCTTCAGTGGTCCCCTATCCCTTCTAGATAAAATCAAAATTCCTTAAAATGACTTCATCTGTCTTCCATTTTGGGATTCCTCTCTGTTCACTCTCACTAGTGATACTCTAGCTTCAAAAAGCCCTAACCACCTGTAGCTTCTAGCACATTCTCTCTCCTCTCAACATTTTTGCATATACTGTTCCCTCTGCATGAAACTTCCACCCTCAGGTTCAGGCTTCAGCTTAAACTCACTATCTTTCAAGAAATCTTCTAGCATCTGTATTAGTCTATTCTCACACTGCTGTAAAGAACTACCTGAGGCCAGGCACCATGGCTCATGCCTGTAATCCCAGTACTTTGGGAGGCCGAGGTGGGTGGTTCACCTGAGATCAGGAGTTTGAAACCAGCCTGGCCAACATGGTGAAACCCAATCTCTACTACAAATACAAAAAAATTAGCCAGGTGTGGTGGTGCATGACTGTAATCCCAGCTACTTGGGAGGCTGAGGCAAGAGAATAGCTTGAACCTGGGAGCTGGAGGTTGCAGTGAGCTGAGATTGCACCATTACACTCCAGCCTGGGTGACAAGAGTGAAACTTTGTCTCAAAAAAAAAAAAAAAGAACAAAAAGAACTACCTGAGACTGGGTAATTTATAAAGAAAAGAGGTTTAATTGGCTCACAGTTCTTCAGTCTGTACAAGAAGCATGGCTGGGGAGGCCTCAGGAAACTTACAATCATGGCAGAAGGCAAAGAGGAAGGATGAAAACTCACTCCTTATCATAAGAACAATAAGGGAGAAATCTGCTCCCATGATCCAATCACCTTCCACCAGGCCCCTCCTCCAACACTGGGGATTACAATTCCACATGAGATTTGGGCAGGGACGCAGATCCAAACCACCACACCCACATGGTGTTAGTGGCATCTGTATTAGTCTGTAAAGAACTACTGGAAACATTCATGAAAAAAAAGCCTAGGTTCGTATCTCCAAGTCTTATTCCAAGAACACAGTGGTGCATATAAAGACGCTCAAGTGCAGCCTCATAGTTGTGATATTGAAGTCAAATGGCAGAAGGAATCGAAAGAGCCCATGGCAGGGAATGAATTCAACCTGGGATCGGCCTTCTTTCCAAGGGCAGGGTGGGGGTGCATTGGTGGGTAGAGACACAGGCAGTGCAAAACTCAGGTGGCCAGCTGAGGGCTGGGGAAAGGTGGGGTCCACCTGCTCCCCATTCTTCCTCTCCCCCGCCCTGTCCTTGGCCTGCCGAGTGCCCTCCTGCCGTGCTGCCCAAGAGAGCTCATTCTCTTCTCTGTTCCCTGGGTCTCTGTGCCCCACCCCAGTGTAGCCTGTGGTGGGGGAGGAGGCCTCCCATCCCACCCCCGCAAAAGTGCTCTGGCCACTCTCCCCAGCCACAGGGATCTGCCCCCTCTTTCCCCTGGGCGGAGCTACCCAACACCTCCCACCCCACAACCCCTACTCCTGTAGGTCTTTCCCCCACGCCTCACCTGGCCCCCCAATCTCAAGGTCTCCCTCACCCCCAACACAGGGTCTGCCCATTCCCCCTCCTGCTAATCCCCCACAAGAGCTTAGCATCCCCCTGTCTTCCCCCACCTCTCTCCCACTTGCACGTAGGGCCTGGCCAGTCCGCTCCTGCGCTGCCCTTCGCAGCGACTCCTGGATCGTGTGGTCAGGCGCTATGCAGAGGTGGCCGACGCTGGCAGCATCTTCATGGACCATTTCACCGACCGCGACAAGCTGCGCCTGCTCTACACGCTGGCTGTCAACTCACACCCCATCCTCCTACAGGTACGCAAGGACCTGGCAAGCCCCCTAGGTTGGGGGTCAATCTTGGACTCGCAGAAACCGCCCTGGATTGAGCTCTCTCCCTCCTTTTACTGCATGTCTTGGGGCCACTAGCCCGTGTTAGGACCTTTCTGGCATGTGTTGGCTTCTGCAGTGTGAAAGTGCTGTGGCTGCTATAGAGGAAACAGGTGTGGGAGCCCAGAGCTGAGAGAGGGATGGGGATAGGAGGGAACAGTAGCCACCTTCACTGCCTGAGCAGCCCTGAAGGGCTTTGTGAAGGAGGCCAACTTTGACCTGTGCCTCAAAGATCAGTCAGATGGGATCAAGCTCAGGAAGTGGAGAAATAGCCAAGGAACGACCCACCCAGAGATGTACCTTGCAGCTATGCTTGGAAAGGAGGGGGGGAAAAGAGGAAGTAACTCCTAAATGTCCATACACAGGGGAATGGTCAAATCAATGAAGATGCATTAAGGGCCTGGAGATACACTGGTCAACAAGACAAGTATGGTGTCTCCTGCCTTCATGCAGCTTCCAGTCCAGTGGTAGAGACAGACACTTAACATGGAAACAAACACCCATAAAATATGTGGAGCCCAATCACTCTGACTGACCCCTGACCTCAAGGGGAAGGAAGGAGGAAAGAGAAGGAAGAGGAGCGGGAAAAGGTGCAGGTAGAGGAAGAAGAAGCCACAGCAAAGACAGTTAATAAACACTGGCCAAAGGGATGATGACTGAACACATAATAGCAGCTCTCATTTACTCAGTCACCTGCACTGTGCTGAAGGTTTGACATCATCTCATTTAATGCTCACAGTCACCCCCCGAGAATAATATTATTGTCCCCTTTTCCAGATGAGATTCAGTGGAGTCCTGAGATGTGAAGTGACTTGGCCCAAGTCACTTTTAGCCAACATCAGCAATAGAACCCAAATGCAGAGCCATCTGCCTGCCCTCAGAGGCCACACTCTTCCCGCTAAAACCTGCCTGGCGACATTGGCCTTTGAGATACTAGAGAAGGAAAAGGAATGGCCAGTTGTCCTGCACTCTCACAGATCTTTTCTCCCAGACCTTGGCTACTTCTAGGCCTAGCTCCTGAGAGGCGTGGGATAAGAGCATGGGGCTGGGACTCAGCCCTGGGCTCTGCCCAGGAAGGGCAAGGCATGGAACCCAGGAATGGCTATGTGGCCGCACCTGTAGACAACAGTAGGCCCAGGACTTCCCTCTGCGGTACATAGTAAGAAAGGTCCCCTCCAGGCCAGGTGCTGCGGCTCACACCTGTAATCCCAACACTTTGGGAGGCCGAGGCGGGTAGGTCACCTGAGGTCAGGAGTTCCAGACCAGCCTGGCCAACAAGATGAAACCCAGTCTCTACTAAAAATTACAAAAAAAAATTAGCCAGGCACAGTGGGGTGCACCTGTAATCCCAGCTACTCAAGAGGCTGAGGCAGGAGAATCACTTGAACCCAGGAGGTGGAGGTTGCAGTGAGCCAAGATCACACCACTGCACTCCAGCCTGGGCAAGAGACTCTGTCAAAAAAAAAAAAAAAAAAAAAACAGGTCCCCTCTAGGCAGGGGAAACTCAAATGGGTTCTTCACAGTGCAGTTATGTGGGTTAAAATGGGCAGAGGACTGCAGAAAACCATCAGAAAAGGGGATGCCTTTATTTTTCAAAGAAGGAAAACAAGCAATAAAGTGCTGATGTAGCCATTCTAGATATAGCTGCTTCAATAGTCAAGAAAAGGTTAGCCAGGATTCCTCCCCACTTTTCATCTCACAAATCCACAGGTTTGGACCTCTTTCAAGGAGGCAGAGGAGACAGGTCAGGGCTTCATGCTTCCCTAGGCCAGTTTTAGGCTGTCTGAAAGGTTCCAGTTAGTTGGGGAACATTTGTAGGATGGATGTAGCTACCCCAGCCAGACAGATTCATGCATGGCTGGCAGGAGAGAGGCTTAAGGCCAGTACAGTTCCCAAAACTTCAGTCACCCACAGACCACCCTTATGATTTTTGCCCTGTCCCAGAACGAGGTACCTGTACTGTTTATTTTTATTTATTTATTTATTTATTTATTTATTTATTTATTTGGAGACATAGTCTCACTCTGTCACCCAGGCTGGAATGCAGTGGCGTGATCTAGGCTCACTGCAGCCTCTGCCTCCTGGGTTCAAGTGATTTTCCTGCCTCAACCTCCAGAGTAGCTGGGATTACCGGCATGCGCCACCACTCCTGGCTGATTTTTGTATTTTTAGTAGAGACAAGGTTACACCATGTTGGCCAAGCTAGCTTCAAACTCCTGTCCTCAAGTGATCCACCCACTTCGGCCTCCCAAAGTGCTGGGATTATAGGCGTGAGCCACTGTACCCAGTCGCTGTTATTTTTAAAAATATTTTTCTTTAGTAGCCAGGCATGGAGGCGGGTGCCTGAAGTCCTAGCTACTCAGGAGACCGAAGTGAGAGAATTGCTTGAGCCCAGGAGTTTGAGGCTGCAGCGAACTATGATCGTGCCACTGCACTCCAGCTTGGGCGGCAGAGCAAAACCTTGTCGCTTTAAAAAAAACAGTTTTGCTTTAAATCAGACTTAAGTTGATCCTCTATTATTTTTCCCATAGCCTCTTCCTAAGCAGTGATATCTGTGACATCTCAAATAATCCTATTTTTTTCAACTATACAACTCTTAAACATATTTCCCTGAATCCCCGATACTATCTAAAATTGTGGCAAGTCCATTAACATTCTCATACCGTTTGGAGGAACTCTGTTGAAATGCAGTCTACGGCTGGGCGCGGTGGCTCAAGCCTGTAATCCCAGCACTTTGGGGGGCCGAGGCGAGCGGATCACGAGGTCAGGAGATCGAGACTATCCTGGCTAACATGGTGAAACCCCGTCTCTACTAAAAAATACAAAAAACTAGCTGGGCAAGGTGGTGGGAGCCTGTAGTCCCAGCTACTCGGGAGGCTGAGGCAGGAGAATGGCGTAAACCCGGGAGGCGGAGCTGGCAGTGAGCTGAGATCCGGCCACTGCACTCCAGCCTGGGCGACAGAGCGAGACTCCGTCTCAAAAAAAAAAAAAACGAAATGCAGTCTACTACAAAGAAATGACAGCAGCCTCCTTTTCTGAATCTTCCCATCTGTAATAGAATTAAAACATGGGGAAGGGGAGGGCCGGGGCATTGCCATGTTCCAAGAGGTATAAAAAAGGTTGAGAGACTCTTCGCTGAAGTGTTTTGAGATGCTGATCTTTCTGTACTTGCAGTGAGGGACAGAGATAGAGAGATGATAGATAGATGATAGATAGATAGATAGATAGATAGATAGATAGATAGATAGATGATAGAGATAGGTAGATAGAGGTATGATAGATGATAGACAGATAGATGATAGATAGATAGATAGATAGATAGATAGATAGATAGATAGAGATAGATGGATAGATAATAAATAGATAGAGAGCTGTCACCAGATTTTTCTCTCTAATCCTCCTCCTTCTGGCTTGGCAGATCTTCCCTGGGGCTGAGGGATGGCCGCTGCCCAAGTACCTGGGCTCCTGTGGCAGATTCCTCGTCAGCACCAGCACCAGACTGCTGCAGGAATTCTATGGTGCACCCCCAGATCAGGCAGCCGACCTTGCCTTCCAGCTCCTGGGTGTCCTGGAGTCTCTGAGGAGCAACGATTTGAACTATTTCTTCTACTTCACCCACATTGATGCAGGCATGTTCGGCGTCTTTAACAACGGGCATCTGTTCATCCGGGATGCCAGTGCAGTGGGTGTCATCGACAAGCAGGAAGGTACTCAGCATGGGCCTGGCTGAACAGCTGTCAGAGGGGAAGTCAGGGTGACAGGAGCTAGGGAAGGGTGGGTCAAGGGTCACACTATTGGGCCTTTCCCATCTCTGCATGTCACAGTGAGAGCCACTCAAGTTCAGAGAATGTTAGATTTCATGTAAAATGTCCCTCACTCTTATTTGAATTTCTACTCTAACTCCATCTCCAAAGGGGAAGTGGATTTGACCTTGTCCATGAGAAGCATTGTGCATAGTGGCACAGCCCCCAGCTGCACCCTCCCAGGGCAGTGCTGTTGTGCAGTTGGGTCTATGTGGCCCAGGGACCTGCCTTGACCCTCCTCTCTCTCTCTTTCTCTCTCTCTCTTTCTCTCTCTCTCTCCACTTTTTCTCTCTCTCGCTCTCTCTCTCTCTCACACACACACACACACACACACACAACTTTTGGGTCCATCTCCCTCTCAGAGTCTTTCTCATCAGATGCTTTTACCCAATATCTAAAACTTAAATATCAGGTTGATTTACTGGTATATTTTGCAATCCACTTTGGCACAATTGCTCTGTATAAAGTTTTCAAAGCAAAAAAGCATGGAAGCGAATGAGGCGGATGACTGAATTGTGTTTCTCACTATGTGTAAAGTGTCATTCGGGGTTCTAGAACCCTTCGAACACCCTAATCTCTAATGCTGAACAAATTTTCTGAGCCCAGTAAGAGGACAAAGGATTTTTTTTCTAATTTCTGATTTTGTTTGTATGCAAAAGCTTACAAAAATAGACAAATTAAACCACACATTTATTTCCTGATTTGCCTTTATTAAGAAGAATCAAATTAGAAGAAATGAGGCTGATTCCAGAATATTCCAGATATGTAAATCATGAAACATCATTCACACTACAACTCATTGAATACATATTTGGGATTACTTGTTTTTTCTCCTAACTTTGCATTTAATTTTGTTTTTCATTTTTGTTTTTGTTTTTGAGACAGAGTCTCACTCTGTCGCCCAGGCTGGAGTACAGTCATGCAATCTTGGCTCCCTGCAACCTCCGCTTCCTGGGTTCAAGCAATTCTCCTGCCTCAGCCTCCTGAGTAGCTGGAATTACAGGCGCCTGTCACCCGGTTAATTTTTGTATTTTTAGTAGAGGTGGGGTTTCGCCATGTTGGCCAGGCTGTTCTCGAACTCCTGACCTCAGGTGATCTGCCCATCTCAGCCTCCCAAAGTGCTGGGATTACAGGTGTGAGCCACCACGTTTGGCCCTCACTTTGCATTTTAAAGGTGCAAATGAAACCAGTCCCAATAATTTCCTGAGTTCCCTGATTTAGTAATAATGAGA
>NW_022333424.1:0-9974 GCF_002776525.5 Piliocolobus tephrosceles | reverse complement strand
ATTTATTTAGGGAAAATATGTGATTCTAAGTTATTTTGTACATAAATCGCTTAGTTGTGCTAGATTTATTCTAACTGATATTGAGAAGTTACATTGGAGTAGAATGTGTGATTCTGAGCTTGTTTTCACATCAATTACTCAGTTTCATTTAGATTTACTTTAATCAGTTAAGAATTTTTTAGGGCCCAAGTTATTTGAAAGTAAACTGCTTGGCCGGGCACGGTGGCTCACACCTGTAATCCCAGCACTTTGGGAGGCTGAGGCAGGCAGATCACAAGGTCAGGAGATCCAGACCATCCTAGCTAACACGGTGAAACCCCGTCTCTACTAAAAATACAAAAAAAAAAATTAGCCAGGCGTGGTGGTGAGTGCCTGTGGTCCCAGCTACTCAGGAGGCTGAGGCAGGAGAATGTCGTGAACCCGGGAGGCGGAGCTTGCAGTGAGCCGAGATGGCGCCACTGCACTCCAGCCTGGGTGACAGAGTGAGACTCCATCAAAAAAAAAAAAAAAAAACCAGGTAAACTGCTTAGTCTCATCTAGATTTCTTCTAAATCATATTGAGAGGCTATACTGGAGAAGAACATATGATTCAGATTTGATTGTCCCAAAGATGGACAGGGATCAGATTTACCCTCCCACCTGAAACAACCAAAGAAACCAGAAAAATGCATGAAACAACAGGTTTTGAACAATGGACAGCAGGCAACCAAGGATTGAGAGATGGGAAACAAATGAGATGAAGAGTTAAACGATTCCCCAGTTTGCTGCTTTTTTTTTTTTTTTTTTTTTTTGAGACAGGGTCTTGCTATGTTGCCCAGGCTGGAGTGCAGGTGGCATGATCACGGCTCACTGCAGCCTCGACCTCCTAGGCTCAAGGGATCCTCCTGCCTCAGCTTCCCGAGTAGCTGGAATTACAGGTGTGCACCACCACATGCAGCTAATTTTTTTTTATTATTTAATTTTTAGTAGAGACAGCATCTCCCTATGCTGCTCGGGCTGGTCTCAAACTCCTGAGCTCAAGTGATCCTCCTGCGTTTGTCTCCCAAAGTGCTAGGATTTAGAGGCGTGAACCACCACTCCTGGAAGACCAGTTTGCCCCCTTGAGAAAGTGTTCAGGCTTTGGCACAAGGTGGGAGAACTGAGGTGGAGCCCACCTGGCTCCCTGAGTTGAGGATTTGGAGCTAAGACTTCTGGGAGATCAAAATAGCTAGAGTTGATAGAACAGAGTACCAGAAAGCAAAACGCTACACAAAGAATGTGATGGTTAATTTTATGTGTCAACCTGGCTAGGCCTTGGTACCCAGATATTTGGTGAAACATTATTCTAGATGTTTCTGTGAAGGTAGTTTTTAAATGAGATTGACATTGAATCAGTAGACTTTAAGTAAAGCAGATTACCCTCCATAATGCACACGGGTCTCATCCTATCAGTTGAAGGCCTTAATAGAAAAAGACTGATCTCCCCAGAAGAGGGAATTCTGCCAGGAGACTGCCTTCGGACTCACACTAAAGCATCAGCGCTTCCCTGGGTCTCCAGCTTGCTAGTCTACCTTGAATATTTCGAATTTTGCCAGCCTCCACAATCATGTGAGCCAATTCCTTAAAATCTCTGGGTGGATAGATAGATAGATAGGTAGGTAGGTAGATAGATAGATATAGATACATATATCCTAATATATCTCATTGGTGCTGTTTCTCTGGAGAACCCTAATATAGACAGAGAACCCTGGAGATCTGAAGAGCATACGCTTCAGTATTCAAAGGAGTACTTACTGATCAGTATATGCATGTGAGGAAACTGCCTGGGGCCAGGGAGAGAACATCTGAAAGGATTAGAGGGAATAGTGCCTCATGCTCACACTGAGCCAGTAATAGTGCCTGCTCCCACCAGTCAGATTGGAAAAAATGCATAATTCCTGAGGTATTGGGTAGAGTCCTCAGGAAGGTCTTGTCTCAGTTGTGGAGAATAATTAGCCCTACAAAAAGCACTGCTCAAGACTCCATCGAACAGATCATAAAAGCTAGACCTTAAAAGATAAAAATATTTCCAAGGAAACTTAACTGCAACTCAACAAAGTTCAAGAAGATTTATATTGAATACAAAAATATCCAGCACCCAAAAAGAAAAAAAAAATCACAATGTTTGACATCCAATCAAAACTTAATAGGGCTGGGCGCAGTGGCTCATGCCTGTAATTCCAGCACTTTGGAAGGCCGAGGTGGGTGGATCACCTGAGGTCAGGAGTTCGAGACCAGCCTGTCCAAAATGGTGAAACCCTGTCTCTACTAAAAATACAAAAAAATTAGCCAGGTGTGGTGGCGCGTGCCTGTAATCCCAGCTACTCAGGAGGCTGAGGCAGGAGAATCACTTGAACTCGAGAGGCAGCCATGTCAGTGAGCCGAGATGGAGCCACTGCACTCCAGCCTGGGCGACAGAGTGAGACTCCGTCTCAAAAAAGACAAAAAAAAAAAAAAAAGAAAGAAAAGAAAAGAAAAACTTAGTGGGACCAGGCACAGTGGCTCATGCCTCTAGCCCAGCACTTTAGAAGGCTGAGGAAGGAGGATTGTTTAAGGCCAGGAGTTCCAGGGCAGCCTGGGCAACATAGCAAGACCCTGTCTCTACAAAAAATTCAAAAATTAGCTAGGTGTGGTGACGCATGACTGTAGTCCTAGGTGTTCAAGAGGCCATTTGGGAGGATTGCTGGAACTCAGTAGTTCAAGGAGGCAATGAGCTATGATGGCACCACTGCACTCCAGCCTGAGTGACAGAGCTGGCCCTGTCTCTAAAAACAAACAAACAAACAAAAAACTTACTAATCAGGCGGGGCATGATGGCTCACGCCTGTAATCCCAGCACTTTGGGAGGCCAAGGCAGGTGGATCACGAGGTCAGGAGTTCAAGACTAGCTTGGCCAACATAGTAAAACCCTGTTTCTACTAAACATACAAAAATTAGCTGAGTGTGGTGGCGGGTGCCTGTAATCCCAGCTACTCAAGAGGCTGAGGCAGGAGAATTGCTTCAACCTGGGAGACAAAGGATGCAGTGAGCTGAGATCGTGCCACTGCACTCCAGCCTGGGCGATAGAGCAAGACTCAGTATTGGGGGGAAGAAAAAAAAAAACTTACTAATCATGCAACAAGGCAGGAAAATATGAAGACAACAATCAATCAATGAAAACCAACCCAGATTTGATGCATAAATTAATTAGCAGAGAAGGACATTAAGAGTTATTAAAGCTATGTTCCACAAGTTCAAAAGAGTTCAACAAGAGACATAGAAGATATAAAAATGACCCAGTGGTGCAACATTTTTAAAAGAATGAATTTTAAAAACTGTCAACCTAGGGAGCAAGATGGTTGAATAGAAGCCTCCTGATCATCCTCCTCACAGGAATGCCAAATCGAATACCTATCCACATAAAAAAGCACCTTCATAAGAACCAAAATTCAGGTGAGCAATCATAGTACCTGGTTTTCACTTCCTATCACTGAAAGAGGCACTAAAGTGGGTAGGAAAGACAGCCTTGAATCACCTACACCACCCCACCCCCATCCCCAGGTAGTGGGTGTGTGGCATAGAGAGAGAATCTCTGCACTTGTGGGCAGGAGAGCACAGCAGTTGTGAGACTTTGTGCTGGAATTCAGTGCTTCCCTGTCACAATAGAAAGCAAAAACCGGAGAGAACTAAGCCGGCACCCCTCGGGGGAGCACTTGGACCAGCCCTAGCCAGGGCAAAATGTCCATCCCAGCAGTCAGAACCTGAGTTTTGGCAAGCCTCACCACCGTGGGCTGAAGTGCTCTGCGGTCCTAAATAAACTTGAAAGTCAGTCTAGGCTACAAGGACTGCCGTTCCTGGGCAAGTCCTAGTGCTGTGCTGGGCTTGGAGTCAGTGGATTTGGACACACAACCCAGTAAAACATCAGCTGGGGTGGCCAAGGGAGTGCTTGAGCCACCCTTCTCCCAACCCCAAAGAGTGCAGCTCAAACCACTGGAAGAGATTCCTTTCCTCTACTTGAGGAGAGGAGCGGGGAGAGTAAAGGGGACTTTGTCTTGCAACCTGGATGCCAGCTCAGCCACAGTAGGATATGGCACCAGGCAGAGTCCTGAAGCCCCTGTTCCAGGCCCTAGCTCCCACATGACATGTTTCCAACTTTTTTTAGAAGGAGTCTCACTCTGTCACCCAGGCTGGAGTGCAGTGGTGCGATCTTGGCTCACTGCAAATTCCGCCTCCTGGGTTCAAGCAATTCTCCCTGCCTCAGCCTCCCGAGTAGCTGGGATTACGGTCACGTGCCACCACGCCCAGCTAACTTTTGTATTTTTAGTAGAGATGGGGTTTCACCGTGTTGGCCAGACTGGTCTCAAACTCCTGGCCTCAAGTGATCTGCCCACCTTGGCCTCCTAAAGTGCTAGGATTACAGACGTGAGCCACTGTGCCTGGCCCCAAATGACATTTCTAGACACACCTTGGGCCATAAGAGAACCTGCTGTTGGCTGGGTGTGGTGGCTCACACCTGTAATCCCAACACTTTGGGAGGCTGAGGCGGGTGGATCACGAAGTCAGGAGATCGAGACCATCCTGGCTAATACGGTGAAACCCTGTCTCTACTAAAAATACAAAACATAAGCCAGGCGAGGTGGCGGGCGCCTGTAGTCCCAGCTACTCAGGAGGCTGAGGCAGGAGAATGGCATGAGCCCAGGAGGCGGAGCTTGCAGTGAGCTAAGATCATACCACTGTACTCCAGCCTGGGCGACAGAGCGAGACTCCGTCTCAAAAAAAAAAAGAAAAGAAAAGAAAAAGAGAACCTACTGCCTTGAAGGGAATGCTCTAGTCCTGGTATAATTCAACATCTGCTGACTAAAGAGCCCTCGGGCCCTGAATAACAAACAGTGGTACCCAGGTAGTACACCATGGGCCTTGGGCGAGACCCTGAAACATGCTGGCTTTAAGTGTGACCCAGTATATTCCCTGCTGTGGTAGCCACAGGGAGAGACCCCCCTCTGCTTGGGGAAAGGAGAGGAAAGAGTAAAGGGGACTTTGTCTTGCAGCTTATGTTCCAGCTTCACCACATGGGAGTAGAGCACCAAATAGGCTCTTGGGGTCCCTAATTCCAGGCCCTGGCTCTTAAACAACATTTCTGGACCTTGCCTGGGCCAGAGGAAAGCCTACTAGCCTGAAGAGTGAGTCCCAGGCCTGACAGCATTCACGACAAGCTGAATAAAGAGCCCTTGGGCCCTGAATGAATAGCAGTGGTAGCCAGGCAATATTTGCCAAAGACCTGGGTCAGTGTTGGCCACAGAGAGAGACTCCTTTGCTTATGGAAAGGGGAAGGAAGAGTGGGAATGGCTTTGTCTTGTGGCTTGGGTGCCAGCTCGGCCACCATAGAATAGAGTACCAGGTAGATTCACAAGGTTTCCATGCCCAAGCCCTGGCTCCTGGATGGCATCTCTAGGCCTGCTCAAGACTGGGGAAACTTGCTGCTCTGAAGGGAAGGACATAAGCCAGGCTGGCATTGCCACCTGCTCATTGTAGAGTTCTAGGGCCTTGAGTGGACATTAGTGGTAGCCAGGCAGTGGTTACCATGGGCCTTGGGCAAGACCCAGTGCTGAGCTGGCTTCAGGTTTGACCTGGTGCAGTCCCACTGGTGGTGGCCACCGGGATGTTTGTGTCACCTCTTCCCTAGCTCTAGGTGGCTCAGAACAGAGAGAGAAACTGTGTTTGGGAGAAAGTAAAGGAAGAGAACAAGAATGTTTCCCTGGTAATCCAAAGGAATCTTTTGGATCTTATCCAAGACCACAAAGGTGGTACCTCTATGAGTCTACAAGAGCCACAGTGTTACTGGGCTTGGAGTTCCCCCAATGCAAATATGGCTTCAATGACAAAAAACATAGATCACAACACCCAAGTCCCTTCAAATACCTGGAAAGGCTTCCCAAGAAGGATGGGTACAAACAAGCCCAGGATGCAAAGACTGCAGTAAATACCTAACTTATCAATGCCCAAACAAGCATCATGACCATCCAGGAAAACATGACCTTACCAAATGAACTACATAAAACACCAGGGACCAATCCTGGAAAAAAAGAGATATGTGACCTTTCAGACGGAGAATTCAAAATAGCTGTCTTGAGGAAACTCACAGAAACTCAAGATAACATAAAGAAGGAATTCAGAATCCTATCAGATAAATTTAACAAAGACATTGAAATAATGAAAAAAGAATAAAGCAGAAATTCTGAAGCTGAAAAATGCAATTGACAGACTGAAGAATGCATCAGAGTCATTTAGTAGCAGAACTGATCAAGCAGAGGAAAGAATTAGTGAGCTTGAAGACAGGCTATTTGAAAACACATAGTCAGACAAGACAAAAGAAAAAAGAGGCCAGGCACGGTGGCTCACGCCTGTAATCCCAGCACTTTCGGAGACTGAGGTGGACAGATCAGAAGGTCAGGAGTTCGAGACCAGCCTGGCCAAGATGGTGAAACCCCCATCTCTACTAAAAATACAAAACTTAGTCAGGCCTGTAATCTCAGCTACTCGGGAGGGTGAGGCAGGAGAATCGCTGGAGCCCAGGAGGCGGAGGTTGCAGTGAGCCGAGATCGCACCATTGCCCTCCAGCCAGGGTGACAGAATAAGACTCTGTCTCAGGAAAGAGAGAAAGAAAGAAAGAAAGAAAGAGAGAGAGAGAGAAAGATTGAAGAATGCCTACAGAATCTAGAAAAGAGCCTCAAAGGGCAAATCTAAAAGTTATTGGCCTTAAAAAGGAGACAGAAAGAGAGATAGGGAAAAAAAGTTATCTGTTAAGGGCAAATAACAGAGAACATCCCAAACATAGAGAAAGATTTCAATATTCAAGTACAAGGTTACAGAACACCAAGCAGATTTAACCAAAATAAGACTACCTTAGGATATTTAATAATCAAACTCCTGGCCAGGCGTGTCAGCTCATGCCTGTAATCCTAGCATTCTGGGAGGCTGAGGTGGGTAAATCATGTGAGCCCAGGAGTCTGAGACCAGCCTGGGCAACATGGCAAAATCCCATTTCTACCAAAACAAAAATACAAAATTTAGCCAGATGTGGGATCATGTGCCTGCAGTCCCAGCTACTTGGAAGGCTGAGATGGGAGGATCACTTGAGCTCAGGAAGCCAAGGCTGTAGTGAGCCATGATTGCACCACTGCACTCCAGCCTGGGCAAAAGAGCAAGATCCTGTCTCAAAAATAATAATAAAATCCCAAAGGTCAAGGATAAAGAAAAGACCCTAAAATCAGCAAGAGAAAAGAAACAACACAATGGAGCTCTAATACATCTGGCAGCAGACTTCTCAGTGGAAACCTTACAAGCCAGGAGACAGTGGCATGACATATTTAAAGTCCTGAAGGAGGCTGGACATGGTGGCTCACGCCTGTAATCCCAGCACTTTGGGAGGCTGGCGGATCACCTGAGGTCGGGAGTTCAAGACCAGCCTGACCAACATGGAGAAACCCCATCTCTACTAAAAATACAAAATTAGCCGGGCATGGTGGCGCATGCCTGTAATCCCAGCTACTCGGGAGGCTGAGGTAGGAGAATCACTTGAACCCGGGAGGCAGAGTTTTCAGTGAGCCAAGATCATGCCATTGCACTCCAGCCTAGGCAACAAGAGTGAAACTCCGTCTCAAAAAAAAAAGACGAAAAGATGAGCCAATTGAAAATGATAACTATGACAGCATTTCAAGACATAGTACAATAAGATATAAATAGGAACAACAAAACGTTAAAAAATGGGGGATGAGGTTAAGGTGTAAGAGTTTTTATTAGTTTTCTCTTTGCTTGTTTGTTCGTTTGTATGTTTATACCATCAGTGTTACTTTGTCATGAGTTTAAAATAATGGGTTATAAGATATTTGCAAGGCTCATGGTAACCTCAAATCAAAAAACCTACAACAGATACACAAAAAATAAAAAAGCAAGAAATTAAAACATACCACCTGAGAAAACCACCCTCACTAAAAGGAAGACAGGAAAAAGGAAAGGAGGAAGAGAAGACCACAAGACAACCAGAAAACGAACAACAAAATGGCAGGAGTTGATAAAGCTCAACATCCCTTCATGATAACAGTCCTCAAAAAACTGAGTGTAGAACAAACATATCTCAACACAATGAAACCATATATGATAGACCCACAGCCAGTTTCATTCTGAGTGGGGAAAAACTGAAAGCCTTTCTTCAAAGACCTGGAACAAGACAAGGATGCCCACTTTCGCCACTGTTACTCAACATAGCACTAGAAGTCCTAGCTAGAGTAATCAGACAAGAGAAAGAAATATGGCGGGACAGGATGACTCACACCTGTAATCCCAACACTTTGGGAGGCCAAGGTGGGCAGACCAACTGAGGTCAGGAGTTCAAGACCAGCCTGGCCAACATGGTGAAACCCCATCTCTACAAAAAGTACAAAAAAATTAGCTGGATGTGGTGGCGTGTGCCTGTAATCCCAGCCACTCCAGAGGCTGAGGCAGGAGATAATCGCTTAAACCCAGGAGGCAGAGGTTGCAATGAGCCAAGATCGAGCCACTGCACTCCAGCCTGGGTGACAGAAAGAGACTCCATCTCAAAGAAAAAAAAGAGAGATAGAGAGAGAAAGGAATAAAGGGCATCCAAATTGGAAAGGAAGAAATCAAATTATACTTTTTTGCAGATGATCTGAGCTTATATTTGGAAAAACCTAAAGACTCCACCAAAAAACTATTAGAACTGATGAACAAATTCAGAAAAGTTGCAGGATACAAAATCACCATACAAAAATCAGTGGCATTGAGACCCCCATATGTACAAAAGGAAAAAAAAAAAATTAGCCAGTTGTGGTAGCACATGCCTGTAGTCATAGCTATTTGGAGACTGAGGAAGGAGGATTGCTTTAGTTCAGGAGGGTGAAGCTACAGTGAGCCACATTATAAGAAATGTTACAGAGGCCAGACGTGGTGGCTCACACCTGTAATCCCAGCACTTTGGGAGGCTGAAGCGGGCAGATCATAAGGTCAGGAGTTCGAGACCAGCCTGGCCAATATGGTGAAACCCCATCTCTACTAAAAATACCAGGTGTGGTAGCATGCGCCTGTAGTCCCAGCTACTTGGGAGACTGAGGCAAAATAATCACTTGAACCCAGGAGGCGGAGGTTGCCTTGAGCCGAGATCACGCCACTACACTCCAGCCTGGGTGATAGAGTGAAACTCCGTCTCAAAAATAAAAAAAAGAAAAAAAAAGTTACAGAAATGCATCAAGCAAAAGGAAAATTACTCCAGTTGTAAATAAATAAATGGTAATTATATGGACAGATATATGTTTTTTCTATTATTTAAATATATTTAAAATATAATTGGCTCCTTAAGGTTTACAACATATGTAAAAGTAGAATGTATTAATGAATAGCATAAAGGCTAAAAGGAGAGAGATAAAAGTATAATACTGTAAGGTTTTTTAATACTGTACATGAAGTGATATACCCCTTGAAAGTGGACTCTGATAACAATGTATAGTATAAACCCTAAGGCAACCACTAAAGCAACAAAACAAAGACTTATAGCTTATTAGACAACAAAAGACATGAAATAGAATCATAAATGTATTTAATTGATCCAAAAGAACACAGAAAAAATTTAAATTTGGAACAAAGAACAGATGGGACAAATAGAAAACAAATAGGAAGGTGATAGAACCAAACCTAACTACCACATCAATATGACATTAAATATAAGTGGTTTAAACCCTCCAATACAAAGGCAGACATTTCCAGATTGGAAAAAAAAGCGAGACCAATCTCCGTGCCCCGTACAAGGAATGCACTTCAAATACAAAGACGCTAATTAAAAAAAGTAAAAGGATAGAAAAAAATATATCATGCTTGCATTTTTAAAAAACTTGGAGTGACTATTAATATTGAAAAAGGCAAATTCCAGGGAAAAGAAGGTCAAGAAGATATAAAAATCCTTAACA
>NW_022333423.1:0-11984 GCF_002776525.5 Piliocolobus tephrosceles | reverse complement strand
CATGTGTCTGTTGGCTGTATGAATGTCTTCTTTTGAGAAATGTCTGTCCATATCCTTTGCCCACTTTTTGATGGGGTTGTTTGTTTTTTTCTTGTAAATTTGAGTTCTTTGTAGGTTCTGGATATCAGCCCTTTGTCAGATGAGTAGATTGCAAAAATGTTCTCCCATTCTGTAGGTTGCCTGTTCACTCTGATGGTAGTTTCTTTTGCTGTGCAGAAGCTCTTTCGTTTAATTAGATCCCATTTGTCAATTCTGGCTTTTGTTGCCGTTGCTTTTGGTGTTTTAGACATGAAGTCCTTGCCCATGCCTATGTCCTGAATGGTACTACCTAGGTTTTCTTCTAGGGTTTTTATGGTATTAGGTCTAACATTTAAGTCTCTAATCCATCTTGAATTAATTTTCGTATAAGGAGTAAGGAAAGGATCCAGTTTCAGCTTTCTACTTATGGCTAGCCAATTTTCCCAGCACCATTTATTAAATAGGGAATCCTTTCCCCATTTCTTGTTTCTCTCAGGTTTGTCAAAGATCAGATGGCTGTAGATGTGTGGTATTATTTCTCAGGACTCTGTTCTGTTCCATTGGTCTATATCTCTGTTTTGGTACCAAACCAAGCTGTTTTGGTTACTGTAGCCTTGTAGTATAGTTTGAAGTCAGGTAGCGTGAGGCCTCCAGCTTTGTTCTTTTGACTTAGGATTGTCTTGGCAGTGCGGGCTCTTTTTTGGTTCCATATGAACTTTAAAGCCGTTTTTTCCAATTCTGTGAAGAAACTCATTGGTAGCTTGATGGGGATGGCATTGAATCTATAAATAACCTTGGGCAGTATGGCCTACATAGCTTCTTTCACCATGCCACATGGCCGCTGCCAGAGGATGGGGGAATGGTGGTGTCGGCAATTCAAGATGGTCTTTCCTACCCTCTTCAGTGCTTCTTTCAGTGATATGAAGTTAAATCCAGGTAATGCAATCACTCACCTGATTTTTGGTGTTTATGAAAGTGCTTTTTCATGTAGATATTTATTAAATTTGATGTTCCTGCAGGGGGGACAATTAGTGGAAGCTTCTATTCAGCCATCTTGCTCCGCTTCCTTCCTTCACACCATTCTTGAAGTCACATTACATACTATCAACACATGATTCTGTAAGAGGATAGACTGATATTTGTGATTTGGTTTTCAGCACTTTTATGTTCTGGAAACTTAAGGCCCCTGAAGGAGGGAGTGTGTCTTATTTAAGTTGGTATCTCAAACATTCAGTGCAGCACTCACTGCGGAATAGGTGGCTAATACATGTTTCTCATGCAGATGAATTTTGGAGAAAATGTAAAAAAAGGTTTAAGATTAATTAAAATTCTTGATAGAACAGAGAAGCAGTTCCTTCAAATATCTGAGATTCTGTTTTCTTATTTTGGTGAAAATAAAAAGTAGAGCGTTAAAAAAACTAGGCAGGTTTTAAAAATACATCTCTACTTTTAGAAACTAGCCCTTGTACACTATCAGCCTTCCTATATGTTAAACCATAATTGTTAAAATCATTTGTCAAAATTCCTCTTCAATCTTCAAAATTCACTGTATTAGACCTGCTGTAAAGTTTCCTCAACTTACATATTTTTCTTTTCTTTTTTTTTTCTCAACAGAGTTAAAGAGCCCTTTTTTTCCCCTCAAAGCATGAGAGGGACAAGGACAAACTGGGTCTTCTTACAAGCTTGAAAACCGCCCTGCTCTAGGCAGAAACAAGAAACATCAGGTATCCTGACTGAATTTACTTCTTCCATGTACCAGCTGGCATCACATTCCAGATCTTGAAATTTCCAAGGTTCATTTATCTTTACAATTTCTTACTTGACAGTGAAGAGTACTACCAAGCTGATTCGGCATGTAATGTATCATAATGCCAATCTTGATGCATTGTTTTATGAGTTATAGCCAAAAGAGCTTATACAGTATTTGACAAAAAAATTCCCTACTTGTTTGTGAAGATAGTTAATCGCAAGAGTTAGGAGCAGGGCAAGCTATTTTCTTTTCTAATCTAAATATGATTTTGTGATCAAGTTATAGAATTAGAATAGCTAGAACTCAAGATGGGGTATCTATCAGCTATTTATTAAAAATTAGTGGAAGAATGTTAAATTTATATGCTTTTTTCATTATCACATGTAAGGAATAACAGCAAATTGGTATTATTTAAATAACTTACTTTGGGTATTTTCCTTATTGTAAATCCATATCTTGGACTTAAATTTATTTTTGGCATTTGTAATGGAATTTGTGGTTATAATTATAGCATTGTCAATTTTTTCTCTGATTTAAACGTATACTATTAAAAAAGTAAATCATAAAAAGGACCAAACCGTTGATACATGCAACAACATGGATGCATTTCAAACACATTATGCTAAGTGGAAGAGGCCAGGCTCAAAGGCTGCATACTGTGTGATTCCATTTATAGGACATTCTGGAAGAATCAAAACTATAGAGACAGAAAACAAATGAGTAGTTCTAGGGGCTGGGGCCAAAGGGAATTGGGGAATTTTTTTAGGATTATTGAATGGTTCTATATGTTGAGTTTGATGGGCTAGTCACATGACTATATACATTTGTCAAAACTCACAGACTGTACACTAAAAAGGATCATTTTTACTGTAATAAATTATCCCTTCAAACAAACAAACAAACAAAAGTAAATTGTGGCTGCTGGATCAGAATTATGTTGGTGAATCATCATCTTAATTATGCCTCATTTTGACTTAGGACTTAATGTCATTTGCCATTTTCTATATTTCTGTATGCTGACGACCCTTATCTGGGAACGAGGAGATTTGCATTTAGGCTATAGGCACATCAACAACTAGCTGAGTGAAGTTGGGTAAGGATTTAGGAAGGCTTTGGCCAAGGTAATTTATAAGGTCTCTTTCTGCTCTAAAGTCTTATACCCTGTGATGGTAAGTGTCTGTATGGGCCCTTTATAGGGAATCAACAGAGAGAAAAGAAAGAATAAAAGAAAAGCCAAGTGAAGCAAAAGGACAAAATGGAGAGAGAGAGAGAGCTCTCTTTCTGGGACCCCTTTGCTGTCCCACCCATTTATTCAGGCTATGATCAACTAATGTTGGGTGAGTTCTGGAGACTTGAAAGCCATCATGATTTTTGTATTTCTAACATGTTGTCTTCTGTTGTTTTAAGAAAGCAATTGTATTCATATCTGTGAGGGCAGGCCTTGAAGAATCTTCAAGGACATTCATTCAGGAATTTATCTTGAAATGTCTGTTGAAATTAAGTTTTCACATTCAAACTTCCATCTGCTATTCATTTGGGAGTAGAACAATTGATGTTAGAATGAATAAGGAAGAACATCTTTTCTCTCTCCATTCTTTTATATTAACTGTACCTAATGTGAGTTCTCCTGGGATGCTAAGGAAAATATTTAGGATGCATTAGACAATAGTGTTTAATTCATCAATATGAACCCCAAATTCTTACCAGTTTTGGCAGCTAATAAAGAAAATATGCCTTGGGCGGTAGCAGAGACAGATAAGGTTTTCCAGCACAACAATGGTCAAAAATCTGTGAATTATTAGTATGATAGGATGGCAGTAAACGTGAAAGGAACAAGGGGCAATTAGTGTAGCACGCCTTAGGTTAATTCCACTTCATTCATTGAAGTAAGTAACTCCGGGAATTGAAATGTCATATTGGTTTACTGTGGACCCAACATATAGAACTTGATAGGTGCAATATGTGTGTGTGGTGAACCCTCCATTTAGTGGCCAAGTCCCGTAAGTGCTAAGGTCTAGGAAAATGTTTGGGCTTCTCTCAAATGGTAGCTAACCAAACTTCTCTTTATATACCCTGTATAGGAGGTGAACCCTTCATTTCAGCCCCTCTCCTCACCTGTAATACCCTTGAAGTTCATAAATAAATAACACCATATCACCCAGTTCTCCTCAATAAAATGTGTACATTGCAATAAGTAAAAAATAACAAGTCCAAGTTGAGGAAGAACACTGGACAGGAGGCTAGGTCCACTTAGTAAGTACTCACTCTTGCATACCAGCCTCCTGGTCTTCAGTTCAAATTTATGCTTCAGGGCAACTGAAAAGTATTACATGTTACAGATATTTGGTGTCTTTTAAAGAAAGAATTGAAACTGTTAATTTAAAATCTGAGAATGTCAGTGGTTTACTGGAGTGTGTACATCTTGAGTGCCTAAAAGAGAAGAAAGGACATTTATTTCCATACTCATATAATCACTGTAGATGCTAGGGTGTCATTTGACTCAAACAGAAATGAAAGATTTCTTATCTTCTGTTTAGGCAGTTTATTTTTTTTCTACTTTGTTGTATATGTCCTGGAGACCTGTATATGTCTATATCCTTTATTCTACTTGAGTGCCAGTGGGTCTGATTCACTACCCCACTTATTATGATCCATAAGTTGGTTCTGAATGGATAACTTCTGTCAACTCAATTCCAGAAGTCTACTGAAGTGAAGAATTGGTACCAACATTTGGATAACACAGGCAAGAAACAGTCCAGGCAAGAAACAATTTTATTTTCTTTCTAAGCCAAACTTTCAGGTAGCATCATATTTATAAAACATTCCCTCACATCAGATATAAAGTTTCAAGTAGGAGTAAAAAGAATGTGTATTTCCTTTAAATTTCTTGTAAATAGCAGTGATGGAGAATAGAAAGCCGTTATTGCAGCTCCAATGTTCCATCTATTGTGAAAATGGAGCCCAGAGAAGGAAACACATTTATGTCAATCATCAGGAAGCAAGTTTTGAGGCTGAATTATCCAGATAATTGCCCTAATTTTTCATCCTGGCCTGTGATTGTTTCCTTTTCTACTGCCTTACACAGTTTTGCCTTTTTTCTTTGCCATCATTTTGCACTTTCTGACATCCTCTGTGTCAGCTGACCATGTTATTGACTTCTATTTTTGTTGAGGTCACTTCTGTAGGAGCATCTCTTCAGCTTATGATTGCCCTTAGTGGTGAGGAATTTGAATAAAAATGTATGACAGATGCTATTGACATGGGGGGAAGGGTTTGCTGGTAGAGAGGTGAATCATAATGTGAAAGCTGTATAACCCAATCCCCCAAACACCCACTCCAATTTTGGCTCTTTGACAGTGCTGTCTCTTTGAGAAAGAACAGTTTGATCTGAATTCTTATTAGGTTCAGAGCCATCAAATTAGAATCTAATAAGCTCATTTGGAAGGGTTTTGAATTAGCTTAAAACAGACCCACGCTGAGCTCATAGAGGAGACCCTCCTACTCTTTCCAGGCAACCTGTAGTTCGTAGACTTAATTTTCAAACTCTCTTCTTTGTCTCTTTTCTCATCTAATACTTGTTCTCTTTTCTCCTTTCTGATGGACTACTTCTAGCTACATATTACACGTCTAGGGCTACCTGTAACAGACCTTTTTTGTAAGGTTCCTTAAGAAAGTTGTAAATTTAGAGAGGAAAAAATGCACCTTTCTTTAGTATGAGAAACAACTTCTGGAATCTTCCAGTTTGACATCCTCTAGTAGTACTAGTTACCTTCGAATGAGGAATATTTTGGCATACATAAAAATGCTCCCCCAAATACTAAGATACTAAGATATATCTAAGTATCATTGCTAAGATATATCATTACCTTGCCTGTAGATATAAACACACGTGAAATTGTTTAGGGAAAGGAGAGTCTGGGAGCCTTAGATTGGTAGGAGGGGAACAGATATTGTTGTAGTCAGCTTGTTGGACCTCTGAAGTTATGAAGGAAGTAAAAGAGGGAGAGGGAAGGAGAGTGGCTATTAAGAAAAGATAACTTATCAAGGTTTGTTGGGGCTTCCTCTAGTTGGCCCAATCACTACACTTTTATGTTTATCATTTTGTACCTGTGCAAATATACCTGTAGGGTGAATTCCCAGGAGTGGTGCTGCAGGGTCAAGGTGTATGTGCATTCTTTGTTTTAATTTTGATAGTTACTGCTAAATTGCTAGCAATAAAGTTTGTATCAATTTACACTTCCATGAGAAATGTAACCATAGAATTTAGAGACTTTAAAAAATTCGTTGTCTTTTGACATCCCATGTTGTGGACAAGAATTATGATGTCAGTCAAATTCTCATTTCTTGGCAAGTAACGTTTTTGTTACTTCTCAGGAAGCTTTTATTGTTGTTGTTCAGAGATTTTACCAGTCCTCATCTTTTTTATGTCCTTTGATTATTACCATTTGATACTTGCTGGATTTTACAACCTGAAGAGTCATCTTTCCTCAGCTCAGTAAACATTTTCTCTTTTATTTCTTTAATTATTTCCTCAAGTCCATTATCTCTGTTCTCTGCCTCTGAAGCCCCAGTAAATATGATACTGGAACCACTGAATCTAATCTGCATGCTTTTTAGTTTTTGTCTCCTACTCTTATCCTTATACAGTGTACTCTGGGAGACTCCCTTGATTTAATTTACTGCTTTTAATTATAACCTCAACCCATCCATTGGACTTTATAAAAATGGCCATTGTATTTTACATTTTTAAGAACTCTGTTGCTTCTTTTTCAGAGAAGCCTGCTGTTTATAAATGGATAAACCTTGCCAAAAATGTATTTGAAAATTTCTTCTATTTTCTATACTATCTGACACTGTGAAGTTAATTTTTCTGTTATGTGGTTTTGGTGGTCTTTCATTCTGTTGATTTTGCTCAAATATTTGAAGGTTCTTGGTTGTCTGTCTAAATTTATAGTTGCTGGGCTAGATTGATCATAGTTAGCTAGTTGAAGTGTAGTTCCTACATCCAAGGAGATAATTTCTCTTTTTGGGGGGCAATGGATATATATTTTGATGATAGGGATCCTGAATCCAACACTTACGTGGAGGAGGCAGAGGTTATATGGCTCGGTGCCCTTCCATTTAGAATGTGTGGGCGCCTTGTTTTTTGTGTGTGGGACATTCCCTTCTTCCCTTATGATGGCCTTACATGACCTGAGGCACTGTCCTACTTTGCCCAGCCCAAAGGACACTCTGAGGGTACTTGGCGGAACTCCCAAATTTGTTGCATAGAGTTGTTCTGAATGCCATAATCCATATAGCAAATGCCACAGTCATGATTCTGTCATTAGAGGATCAGTCTGGCTCTTCTCTATTCCTTTAATCAAATCACCTGACTGTCCATCACCCTCTGTTCCTTTTCTCAGCTCCAATGGCTTCTGATATTGGGATTATTTGGGGCTTTTGGGAAAATTCATTTTTTCCCCTTTGTCTTGAGAGCTTTACAAATTCCTCAACAGTATTGTGTTTTCCTGTCAATTTGAGTTGTTTCATGTATTTAAGGATGTTCTCACAGTTCTGGTCTTCTGATGATACCCTTCTCAGCTTCTAGCGCTAACAGAGATTTATTTGCATTGTTGTATTTTCTTCCTGAATTTTCAATAGGGTTTGAGGACAGAGGGGTGTGTGGGTGTGTGTTCTCTACTACTGTTGAAATAGTTGAGGTTTTTAAGGTTTGTAGCTATTTTAAGACAAATCTAATATTTTTAAAGCCAGTCTGTCTCTCTTTGTAAATTTCTGAGGTAATTAAAATTCTTCTTTAGATTACCCCTGAACATAAATTGAAATCAGTAATTGTGAAATTGGTAATTATACGGAAGAGTGGCAGTGTCAGAATTTTGCCAAGATCTTTTCCTTTCACTTTTCATAATCTAATTATCATCACTTAGATTTTCATTTCACAGTTGAAATGCTAAAATTGGGGGAATGATGTCTGCTCTAGTTTCAAAGCATAATTTATGGGAAAAACCAACTTACTTGCTATTTATTACTTTTAATTTCTGTAAGAACTTGTTATTTATCACCTACCACAATTTACACTGGATAAAACAAAATCATGGACCCTCTGATTCATATTGTCTTGTGGTAATATATTGATCCAAGATTATTAGTAAGCCCTATACGTTTTGAGGAATTGCCTCACTTTTTTTGTAAAGCAGGCAAAATCTTTTAAATCTATGAGAGATGCTAAAATTATGATTGATTCTTATGCTTTTAAGATCTCCAATATTTTTTCTCATTTTGAACTGGAAAAACATATTGATGTTTTCCAGTGGAGGTGTAGGAACATTCGTATTTATTTAGCTGGAGAGGGAAGATTATGAATTTGAAATTTCAAAGCCATTTCTTAGTCAAAGGGGAATGGAATTTTAGAGCCAAAAGGCATCTCCTAATAGCTTTGTGGTAATGTGTGAAGAGCAGAGACTGAAGTCAGAAACCTTAAGGTCGGATTCCCACTTTCCACTTTCTAGCTGTGTGACCCAACTCAAATTACATAAATTCTTTTTTTTTTTTTTTTTTTTTTTCTTTTTTGAGACGGAGTCTCGCTCTGTGGCCCACGCTGGAGTGCAGTGACGCGATCTCAGCTCACTGCAAGCTCCGCCTCCCGGGTTCACGCCATTCTCCTGCCTCAGCCTCCCAAGTAGCTGGGACTACAGGCGCCCGCCACCACGCCCGGCTAATTTTTTGCATTTTTAGTAGAGACGGGGTTTCACCGTGTTAGCCAGGATGGTCTCGATCTCCTGACCTTGTGATCCACACGCCTCGGCCTCCCAAAGTGCTGGGATTACAGGCGTGAGCCACCGCGCCCGGCCAAATTACATAAATTCTTAAACTGCATTTCTTCATCTGTGAAAGGAAGATAATCCCTGCGCTGTTAATTTTATTTCTTTATTGTAAGGCTCAAATGAGACAGTATACAAAAAATGTATTGGGAATTGTGAGCTGCTGTTCAAATGTACACAGATTATTTTTCTGAGAAGTGAAAAACTCCTGTTTATTAGGGTAGTTGCCTGATTTCATCAGTTAATTAGTAGTAGAGCTAGATCTCCTAAATCAGTCAGATAATCTTTCCATTGGAGTGTAACTTTCAAAAATTGTTCATTTGCCTAGTTGGATATGCAGAGAACTTACTGGAACTCTAAAGTTATGCCACTCTTCATAAAGACAATCTTCTGGATCTTAGTAATGTGTTTTCCTGGATGAGAGGGAACAATTGGTTTATTTCGACTTACCATGTTTTGTCTGTAGCGCTTGGATAAATACCTAAAGCTGGTTCTGCTTTTACTAGTTGTTCTGTGATAAAAATCTCCCTGATTTATACTTAGAGTGGTATTTCCCTTTGTTAAATCCGCCTCTTATCATAATTTTACAACGTGCTGCTTCCATGGACTTCTATTAATTTGGAGCCAAGTATTCCATAAATGGCTTTTAGTTTTGTTTCTTATTTAATAAACTGTATAGAATTTCCCATCCACATTTTCTTTGCAAAACGACTGAAATTCTTGATTGTTTAGTTTCCTTTTATAGCTACTTCTACAAAGTATGGTTCTACAAACAGCTGGAGGATGAATTTCTGCTTTAGTCTAAGGTCGTCTGGAACAAAGTGGTTCAAATTCTCTTCTAGAGTTCTCAAGATAATTAAAAGGAAGCCGAGTGCTTCATGTTAAATATAATCATTTAGGTTCATTAAGCAAAAGGTCCAGGATTGGAAATTGAATGTTCAGGTTGAAGATACAATTAATTGAAACTTACAGTACTGCTCACTTAAGCAGATATGGAAAAACAGGCAATAAGCCATTTCAAACAGGGAAAAGTGAAGATTCATGTTCAGCTAGAGAGAATAAAGGGACAAGAATATTCTGAAACGTTACTGCTACTTCATGTAACATTTAGAAGGTATTAGAAAGTATAGAAGGTGTTAAGAATACTTCAGAATTTGTGGAAAGAACAACCAATTTTTTTTTTTTTCTGAAACATATACTTTCCTGTGGGTCTATTTTCATTATTAAGGAGAACACCTGGCATGCAATCAATTTGGATAGCTACTTACTATCAGGAAGAAAAACTGAATTTTAAAAATAAATTGAAAATTTTAGAATAGTTTTAGATTTATAGGAAAGGTGAAACCATGGCATGGAGATATCCCACATCTACTTTCTCCTATTGTTAATATCTTAGTATGTGCATATTAGTATGACACATTTTTCACAACTAATGAACCAGTGTTCATATATTAATATTACCTGAAACCCATACTTTATTTAGATTTAGTTAGATTTTTGTTTTTGTTTTAAATTGAATGTCCTTTATCTGTTCCAGGTTTCTATCCAGGATACCACATTGCATTTAGTCATCATGTCTCTAGCCTGAGACAGTGTCTCTGACTCCCCTTGATTTTGGTGACCTTGACAGTTTGAGGAGTACTTGTCAGGTATTTTGTAGAATGTCCCTCAGTTGGGATTTGTATGATGGGAAGGCTACGGTTATAGATTCTTGGAGAGAAGACCACAGAGGTGAAGTGCCATTTTCCTATCAAGAGTACATATAATCAACTCGACTTATCACAGTTGATACTAACTTTGATTGCTTGAGGTAGTGCTTGTCAGGTTTCTCAACTGTAAAATGACTCTCCCCCAACCCCTTCCGTATTCTACTCTTTGGAAGTAAGTCACTCTCTGAAACCCCCATTTATGGGTTGGGAAGGAAATATCTAATTTTAATAATTAGATAATAAAACATTATCATTGGCAAAATAATGAAAACATTATCATTGGCAAACATTCTCATCTTTAAGCAGTCGATATTATGATTGCATTTAGCAGGCTCATTTGACTGGTAAACTTAGAGGTGTGTTTTGTAGCTAACATCTCAGAAGGCGAATTGAGTGGCCATATTTCCTCACATAGAATTCTCCTTTAGGGCAGTTTTCTTTTTGTCCATAGGAGATGGCCAGAATTGTAGGCTCTGAAAACTCAGCCTCCCACTGCTACCACTTCTCTGACATATTCCAGGTCCTACCTGTACTTGAGTCAGGTTAGAAGAGTGGCTCTCACACTTGAGTGAGCATCCAAATCACCTGAAGGACTTAAAACACTGATTTCGGGGCTCCACCCCCCAGTTTCTGACTCAGTAGGCCTAGGGTGATGCCTGAGAATTTACATTTTCAACAAATTCTCATGTAATGCTGATGCTGGGGACCACACTTTGAGAACCACTGGGTTAAACCATAGAGAGTCAGAACACCTGAACTACATTATTTCAATCCTCAAGCTCACCTGAACTGAGCTTTTCTGTGAAGCAACTGATGTAGGTTCTGTTCTTTGAGAAAGAGAGTGATAAAAATGTTGCCTTGGCCTCTACACAGCTGATAGTCTCACTTGACTTTTGACCTTTTTTATTGTTATTTCTTTATTCTGTGTCACTATGCCCCCTGCCCAAATGTATTCAATTTATTTTTGTATATGTACTGTACATAGGTAGCATATAATTCTCTTTGGAAATTAATAATATCAACTGGCATACGTTAAGCACATATTCCTTTAATTTTTGCACCTATTCTAAGAATTACATTTACTGTTCTTCCCATTTTAGAGAAGAGGAAATGGAAAAATGGGTTAATTATTTTCCTAAAGATAATGCAGCTATGACATAGTAGACTAGGGGTTGAAACCTATGTTTCTTACTCCCAGCTGGTGCCTCTCATTTCTGAACTTATGAAGACGAGGCCATGTGGTGTAGTAGAAGTAACCCAGGTGGCCATTTGCTGGAGATATCACTGGAACATGGTACTTAACTTCTTCCAAACTCATCTTCCTCGTTCCCCAAATGGTGGATATTAATACTTTCCTTATAGAGTTGCAAGTATTGAAGAAAATAATGGATATAAAGTACCTAGTTAAATGCCGTGTTCATGATGAGTACTCAGTAAATATCTTTCTAAACCACTTGCTGACATAAAATTATTTGTTTTTTATAATTGTGTAATAAATAGTGCCTGAGTTAATAAGAACATTATATTTGTAAAGGAATAAATTAGGAGTGAAGAAAATATTGCTAACTTTACTCATATTGGTATTGAAGTTAGCATCTATACTTAAAATTCTCTTTTGTTGAGTTCTTTATTATTATATAAAGTTTTTTTTTTTTTTTTTTTTTTTTTTTTTTTTTTTTTTTTTTT
>NW_022333415.1:0-1033 GCF_002776525.5 Piliocolobus tephrosceles | reverse complement strand
GACGCATACGCGTCGTTATTTATACATTATTCTAGTGTTTGCGTTTTTAGTTGCGTTTGTGTTTGCGTATGTGTTTGCGTTTTTAGTTACGTTTTTAGTTACGTTTTTAGTTACATTTTTAGTTACGTTTTTAGTTGCATTTGTTGCACCGTTTGAGCGTGTGCTAGTAATTTTGTTATTTATTACATTAGTAACTGCTTTTATGCTTACTACGTTAACTTATACTTCCTAGTTTTAGTGCTTTAATGTGATGTCATTTATAAATATAATGTTCATGGATTATATATGTTTTAATGCTTGTTTATATACATACTTATATTTATTATAATATTACCTGATTGTGCAAAGCATGCACGCATGTTTGTACGCACATATTTGTTTACGTCACTTCTTTATGTATATACACATATACATAATATTATGACTACAATTTCTTTCTTTTGTTTGTTTGTTTGTTTTTTTCTTTTTTTTTTTTTAGTTTATTATTTTTACATGTTTTCTGTTTTTATGCATAGAAGTTTACACAATTGAATTGTTATGCGAGTTATATATATATATTTATACGCAAACTGCATACATTGTTTTTTTTTTATTTTATTTTATTTTTTTGTGTATGTATATTATGTATGTTTTTGTTGCATATATTACTTTGGATTGATTATAATAAGGATAAAAAAAAAAAAAATAAATAACAATCCATTGCAAATTTATAAGTGATACTATTTTATTTTATTTTATTTTATTTTTTTTAAACAAGTATGTCTAATATTTTTTGACTAATCTTTGCTTCCTCACCTACACAAGATGCTTTTTAAAAGTCTGAATGTATCCCATCCTGTCATTATATTTTTTTTGTTTTTGCACATTTTGTTTTTGCACATTTTGTTTTGCACATTTTGTTTAATTTTTTCTCTAATATAGTTCTGTTAATGTTCTTTTATTATTTTACTTTTTGTTTTTTATTAATGTACACGTGTATGTATAATGAGTATGCTTATAAAAAAAAAAAAAAAAAAAAAAAAAAAAAAAAAAA
>NW_022333413.1:0-1333 GCF_002776525.5 Piliocolobus tephrosceles | reverse complement strand
TTAAGTAATGACAAAAGTGGTTTAACCGATTTAAGTAATGACAAAAGTGGTTTAACCGACTTAAGTAATGACAAAAGTGGTTTAACCGATTTAAGTAATGACAAAAGTGGTTTAACAAATTTAAGTGCTCCTCTGGATGAATTAAATAATGATAAAAAAAAAAATATTTACAATGGATATTTTCTTATCCCTGCAAACAGTAGTTGTACAGATAATTATTTGAATGAAAACACAAAAGAACAGGGTAAACGTGATATGGAATTTGATGAGTTAATAGAGAAAGACAAAAACTTAAACAATAAAGAAAACAGAAACAAAGAAAACACACAAAGCTATAACAATTCAAATAATAAAGCCATTAAAAATAATCACTTCATTAAACGTTGTGAATTACCCATGGTTTATAACGAATTAAAACGAGAACATAAAAATGAACAAAATAAAAAAGTGCTACACACAAGTAAGCGAAATAGCAGTAGTAGTAGTAGTAGTAGTAGTAGTAACAATAGAGATTGTGCTAAGATAAACTCTACTGAAGTTGTAATAAAAAAAAATAGGCCTACACATAAATTTGTTGTATTAAAAAGTAATTTTAGAATGAACAAAAAAAAAAAAAAAAATAGGTTTACTAAAAAAAGTAGGTTTACTAAAAAAAGTACGTTTCTACTTAAAAAGTAATAAACTAAAAAAAAAAAAAAAAAAAAGTGATAAAAGAGATGATAACAGGAAAATAATTGGTAAATACAATGATGAAGAAATAATAGGGGCTAATACTGGGAAAACGTTTTTCCACGAATGTTACCATAAAATGGATAAGAATTTTAACTTGTTTGATCAAAACGATAATACATCATGGGAACATCAGGTACTTAAAAAAAGAGAAAAAAAAGGAGTGTATACGTGAGTAGATGAATAAATTAAAACAACATTAGATATACACATACATACATACATACATACATACATACATATACATATAAAGCGCCATGTCCTACTATTCATAGCATAGAAGTCTACATCATGTATCCAAACGTTGTGCCTTTTTTTTTTCTTTTTTTTTTTTTTTCCCATTTTATTTATACATTTATTAATTTATGAATTCATAATTTTTATAAAAAAAAAAAAAATTAATAATCATGGTATGAAGTCCAACGCAACGTACAACAACAGTAATGGTAACGTTTATGAAGTACCAAAACTGTTATTAAACTAATAGTTATTTTGAAAAAAAAATTGCATAAACCTTTTTTTTTTGTAGGCAAATGCAAATAAAAATACTCATGTAATAAATGGAGTAAATCCAAATAATGAGAACGCAACGAGTAGTATAAGC
>NW_022333412.1:0-1791 GCF_002776525.5 Piliocolobus tephrosceles | reverse complement strand
ATATGATTTCTTGACACTCGGTTTATGTTTTCGATTTTGACTCATATTCATGTGTTCTATAAATTGCTTTAAAAAAAGTGCTTTTTTTGTGTTACCAAGTGTTTAATCTATGATAAAACCTATTTTTTCTTTTTTTTTTTCCACACATGCGAATATTTAAGCTACTTTTATTAAAACTATAAAATATTACAAACTCTCCAGTCACTAATATATCTTTACGATGTTTTTTTTTTTTATTTAATAATACATTACTATGATCCAAAATATAAATATATTGACTTTTTTTAATTTAAATAAATAACAAAATAATTTAAATACTTTTTATTTTTTTTTTTAAATATTCTCATTTCTTGACAAAAAAAAAAAAAAATAAACGGAGACTACTTGAAAGGTCTCAGTAAAATATGTTAATACAACATTATAATAAAATGATACATAAAAAAAAAAAAAAATTATTAAAATAAATATGCACAAAAAAAAAAAAAAAATTATAATCTATAAATTCTAAATTTTAAATAATTCAACATTATATTTATCAGTAAATAGTATGATTAATTATAGTTTTTAACAAAACTATAGCTAAATAATTGTCAGTAAAAAAAGATAAATAACAACATATAACAATTTGTTTACGACATACAATAATAATAAACATATTTAATGTATGTTTTAAAATAATTTAATATATGATTACGAGTAATAATAGTATGTTAAATACGTTAACTTTTCGTTATTTTAATATTTTGTATATACACTTTCAACCTAATTTTACATTTGTTCATGGTTACTACTAGAATATTATATTTGCTCTTTTTTGTTATTTAACCTTTTTTTAGCACAAAAATGTAATATTAAATAAAACGTAGAATAAGTTATTGCTAATATATGTATACAATATAATGTGTATGTACTAGATTAACTAATCTATATTCACATAAAACTTTATATAATTGTAAACAATTACTATTAATATAGCCTTTTTTTTTTATTTCAGTTGACACGTGTTAGAACCGTATTGTATATTTTATTAAATTTAAATATTTCTATATTTTGTTTATTATATTTAAAAAATGTCACAAATTTGTGTTATTTTTATTATTTTTATTTTTTTATTTCAATAATATCCTACTTCTTTAACACAACGAACAAAATCATATAGTAAAAATATGACTATAAGCATAAATATTATTATTATAATATATTAATTTACTTATATCTAATAAAAATTGATAGAAAATCAGCAAAATTTTATAATAATATATGCCATAAGTATATATTTATACATATAATAAAAAAAATGTTGTTAGAATTTTTCTAAATATATCATTTACATATGTTTAATTAAATAACTATACAGGTATATACATAATATTGAAACAAAAATAATAATAAAAACAGAATATATACCATTTTTTTTAGTAACTATTGTATTATATACCAATAAAAATGATAAAAAATATACAAAAATACAAAAAAACGTAAACATACTAAAAAGTTATAATCAATATTTTGAACATAACCATGTTAAGGAAAAAGGGTTATAACATTCATAAAAGAATTATATATAGTAAGTATAAATATATATACATTCATTGGTATGTTTTTTATTTCATATTCCCTCTTTTTCTTTTTTTTTGAAACGTTAAAGCTTTCATTTTATAGAAAAAATTATTATAAATTAAATAACAAATAAACAATATGTATAAAAAAACAACATAAATAATCAAAATTATTTATAAAATTAACGAATTAATTGATTATATATCAATCTTTTTAGTTAACTAAAGTATA
>NW_022333411.1:0-3521 GCF_002776525.5 Piliocolobus tephrosceles | reverse complement strand
AGGGACCAGGGTGACATTAGGCAGGAAAGGGAAGAAGCAGCAAGACTTCAGGGAATGCTGGAAGCATCCTAAGGAGGACTCTTCCATCCCAGAAGTCACCAGGACTATCCCACACTTTCTGTAAAGCTTCAGGTTTTGAAGTAGGGTGAATGTGTCTCTAGTGGAAGGCCCCCATTAGCAAAAAACGGGTCTGTAGTGTGGCCAGGGGAAAACGGGAAAATGGGTCTGTAGTGTGGCCACTCCGCCAGGGGATATTGAGGCTGGCAGAGTGGAGAAGCGGTGAGACCACAGGGAATGCTGGCAGCCTCTGAAGGAGGCCTTTCCCATCCCAGAAGCTCCCAGGGCTGTCCTCATCAGGCTGTAATGCCCCAGGCTTTGGAGAAGGAAGCCTGTGCCTCTCGTGGAAGACACCAAAAAGTAACAAGGCAGCAACAGGCTGGCATGGGCGTGCTGCAGGGATTCAGGAGAACTTTGAGGAAGGCAGAGAGGAGAAGCCACGAGACTGCAGGGAATGCTGGGAGCCTTCCAATGAGGCCTGTACCATCCCAAAGGCCTCAGTGCTGTCCCAGACAGGTTTAAAAGCCTTAGACTTTGAAGCAGGGTGCCTAGGTCTCTTTTATAAGGCCCCCAAAAGTGAAAATGGGGCCACAGGTGGCGTGGGTGAGCGGCAGGGACTCAGGGTGACACTGAGGCAGATAGAGAAGAGAAGCGGCAAGACCGCAGGGAATACTGGGAGCCTCCCAAGAAGGCCTCTCCCATCACTGAAGCCCAAGGATTGTTCCAGGCGTGATGTAAAACTTCAGGTTTTGAAGCAGGGTGCCCGTGTCTTTAGAAGGTCCCCATTATTGCCATACGGTGGAGTTGTGGGCCTCAGGGACTCACAGGGATGCTGAACCAGGCAGAGAGGAGAAGCATTGAAACCACAGGGAATGCTGGGAGTATCCCAAGAACGACTCTTTCATCCCAGAAGCCCCCAGGGCTATCCTAAGCCTGCCATAAAGCCCCCATAAATGAAATTTGGGCTTAGGGTGGCATGGGCGGGACGCAAAGACTCGGGGACATTGAGGCAGGAAGAAGGGAGACACGTCGAAACAGCAGGGAATGCTGGGAGCCTCTTTAAAAGGCCGCTCCCATTTCAGTCGCCCTCAGGCATGTCCCAGGCAGGCTGTAAAGAACCAGGCTTTGGACCAGGGTGCCTGTGTGTCTTGCGGAAGGCCTCCACGAACAAAAACGGGGCCGCATGGTGGTGTGGGCGGGCCGTAGAGACTCACGGGGACGTTGAGGCAGGCAGAGGAAAGAAGCAGCAAGATCGCAGGGCATGTTGGGAGCCTTCCAAGAAGACTCTCCCATTCCAGAAGCCCCCTGGTCTGTCCCAGGCAGACTGTAAAACCCCAGGCTTTCAAGCATGGTGACTGTGTATCTCACAAAAGCCCCCCACAAATGAAAAGGGGGTCACAGGTTGGTGCGGGCGGGCCGCAGTTTCTTAGGGGGACGATGAGGCAGGCAGGGAAGAGAAGTGGTGAGACGGCAGGGAATGCTGGGAGCCTTCCAGTAAGGCGTCTCCCATCCAAGAAGCCCCCAGGGCTGTCCCGGGCGGGCTGCAAAGCCACCGGCTTTGGAGCAGGGTGCTTATGAGGTTGCCTGGTGGAGTGGGCAGGCAGTAAGAACCCAGGGGGACATTGAAGCAGACAGAATGGAGAAGCAGCAAGACCAGAAGGAATGCTCGGAGTCTCCCAAAGAGGCGTCTTTCATGGCGGAAGCTTCTGGGCTGTCCCGGGGTGTCTGTAAGGCCCCAGGCTTAAGAGCAGGGTGCTTTTATCTCTCGCGAAAGGCCCCCAAAAGAGAAAAATTGGCCACAGGGTGACGTGGGCATGCCACAGGAACTCATGGGGATATTGAGGCAGGGCGAGGGGAGAAGCACTGAGACTGCAGGGAATTCTGGGAGCCTCCCAAAGAGGCCTCTCCCATCGCAGAAGCCCCCAGGGCTGTCCCAGGTGGGCTATAAACACCCAGACTTTGGAGCAGGGCGCCTTTGTCTCTCTTGGAAGGCCCCCAGAAGTGAAAATGATGTGGCAAGGTGGCGTGGGCGGGTCGAAAGGATTCAGGGGGATATTGAGGTAGGCAAAGGGGATAAGCAGTGGGACCTCAGTGAATGCTGTGAACCTCCCAAGGAGGCCTCTTTAATCTCAGAAGCCCCCAGGGCTGTACCTGGTGGGTTGTAAAGCTCCAGGCTTTTCAGCAAAGTATCTGTGTCCCTCAATGAAGGATGGCAAAAGTGAAAAGGGGGACACAAGATATCGTGGGCAGGTCTGATGGACTCAGGGGTTTGTTTGGGCAGGCAGATGGGAGAATCGAGGAGAGGACAGGGAACGTAGAAAGTTTCCCAAGGAGGCCTCTTCCATACCCGAAGCCCCCAAGGCAGTCTTGGGTGGACTGTAAAGCCCCAGGGTTTGGAGCAGGATGCTTGTGTCTCTTGTGGAAGTCCCCGACAAGGGAAAAAGGAGCACAGGGTGCTGTGGGTGGGCCGCAGGGACTCAGGGAGACATTTAGGCAGGCAGAGAGAAGTGGCAAGACCGCAGGGAATGCTGGGAGCCTCCCAAGGCCTCCTCTCCCATCCCAGAAGCCCCCAGGGCTGTCCCAGGCAGGCTATAAAGCCCCAGGTTTTGCAGCAGTGTGAAAGTGTCTCTCGCGAAAGTCCCCCATGTGCTGTGGGATTGCAGCAGTGACTCAGGAAGACGTTGAGTCAGACAGAAGGAAGAAGCGGTGAGACTGCAGGGAATACTGGAAGCCTTCCAAAAAGGCCTCTTCCATCCCAGAATCCCCCAGGGCTTTTCCGAGCCAGCTGTAAAACCCCAGGCTTTAGAGTATGGAGCCTGTGTCTGTTGCGAATGGCCCCCAAAAGCGAAAACTGGGCGGCAGGGTGGTGTGGTGGGGCCGCAGGGACTCAGGAGGATGTTGAGGCATGCAGAAGGAAGAAGTGGCGAGACCGCAGGGAATGCTGGGAGCTTCCCAAAGAGGCCTATTTCATCCCAGATGCCACCAAGGCTGTCCTGGGAGGGTTGTAAAGCACCAGGTTTGGGAGCAGCATGCCTGTGTCTTCGTGGAAGACCCCCAAAAGCGAAAACAGTGCCGCAGCGTGTCGTGGGCGGGCCTCAGGGTCTCAGGGGGACGTTAAGGCAGGTAAAAGGAAGAAGCGGTGAGACTGCAGGGAATGCTGGAAGCCTTCCAAGGAGGCCGCTCCCATGCTGGAAGCCCCCAGGGCTGTCCCAAGCTGGCTGAAGTGCCCCAGGATTTGGATCAGGATTCCTGTGTCTCTCGCGGAAGGCCCTCACGAACTAAAACGTGGTCGCAGTGTGGCGTGGGTGGGTGGCAGAGACTCATGAGAACGTTGAGGCAGGCAGAAGAGAGAAGCCGCAAGACCGCGATGAATGTTGCGAGCCTCTGTAACAGGCATCTCCCATTCCGGAATCCCCCAGAGCTGTCCCTGGCGAGTTGTAAAGCCCCAGACTTTGGGGCTTTAC
>NW_022333392.1:0-1322 GCF_002776525.5 Piliocolobus tephrosceles | reverse complement strand
ATTGTTTATTATTTAAACATAAATTATAATGTTAATTAAAATAGTAAAAAAAGTAAAAGTTGTTTAATTTTTTATATATATGCTTAAAATAAATATAAACACATGTTTAGATATCAACATAAGAAAAGACACAACAATATAATATTCATAGAATTATTGTGTAAATACAGGGTTATACACTTCTAAATATTAAAATTTCGAAGTTTCAATATTCATGTGATTTTCTAATATTATTATTCTACATATCTTATTTTGTTTACCAGCCTCCTTTTCATTTATTTCTTTAAATTTTGTTTGTTTATGTATATATATTGCATATATGTGTGTGACTAGGTGCACACTGTACATGTGTTTTTTTTTTTTTTATATCTTTTTTTTCAATTTGTTTTAAACTTCATTATCAAATTATAAAACTGAACATTGTTGCCTTTGAGCATTTTTTTTAAATTATTTTTTTTTTTTTTTTTTAAAAAATTATATTTTCATTTTTATTACTTTACATATATATATATATATAATTGCTTTTTGTTTTTACTTAAATTCCATTTTAATTTAAGATTGCCATACCATTAGGGGAAAAAAAAAAAATGTTAAATTCGGTAAAGGTAAAAAAATAATAACACACGTACATATATATGTATGTTTGTGTGTATTAAAAAAAAATGTATAATATTTATATGTATATATGTAAACTACATACCATGATATAGTATTCGATTATTTGTTCAATTTGCTTTTAATTTGATATATTTGTCCGTATACCCTTGTGTATACAAACTTATAAATATGTATATATCCACTTAGGAATGCTTTGGCTAATAACGCATATTAGTTACATTCATAGGTCTTTTTTTTTTTTTTTTTTTTTTTTTATATTTTTTTTTTTTAGCATTAAGCACCTATAAGCAGTAGTACAAATTTTTTTTCATATATAGTTTTTTATTTTACTACATAAAGTTTTAATTTTTTTTTTTTTTTTATGTATACATATGTACATATATGTATTTATCACACCTATCTACGAAAATTGTCATAAATATATACGCTTTAAATATTAACATATGTATATTTTTCAAAAATTATAAAAAAGTAAAAAAACGGTTTTAAAATACATACCCTACAAATTTTTAGTTACACATATATATATGTGCAAATCACGATGACTAAATTAGCGTTACTAACACATATCAGTATAGTATGGCTAGTAAATATTTAATAATATACTACCTAAAATTCAATTCCTGTGATATTATGGTTTCTTTAAGAATATTAAATACATATGTTTTTATTATTTGTAAATTCGTAATAAGATAAGAATAAGT
>NW_022333390.1:0-1224 GCF_002776525.5 Piliocolobus tephrosceles | reverse complement strand
GAAATCTGGGTAGGGCTCTTTACAGCCTTGTCTTACTGTATTAAAGGAAGGGCAGGCAGTTCCTGGGTCTTGGATTTTTTCCCAGGCCCTGAGGCAGATAGCCCTGATTTGCTCAATGGCCTCATTTGGCATTATTGTTTGTTGGTCAACAGTGCTCCAATTTTGACCTATTCCTAATAGTTGATCTGCATCTATGTTAATTGGAGGATTGGCAGTCCTATTTCTTCGGGCCTGTACTTGTGCCCCATCAATCCACCAAGTCTTAAATTGTAAAAATTGAGAGGGTGAGAGTGAGGATTTTGCCAGAATCTCCCAATCATAAGGAATGTGTCTATGTCCATGAGCAATGGAATCTAATAATGTTCTCATGTAAGGAGAATTGGGTCCATACTGTTTTACTCCTTCTTTCATTTCTTTTAGCATTTTTATAGAAAAGGACTGATATCTGGCTTCAGCCATGGGAGGCCCTCCCTCTTGAGCCCCTTCTCCAGGTGGTCTTGCTTCTAATATTACCGGGAATTGCCACGCCTCAATATCTCCCTGTTTTCTTGCCTCATCAATAATTTTATGTATTGCACTACCCTGTGTACTAGGCGGTGTTGCAGGATTAAGTCTCATGGTGGGCGGCTGAGGATATGGCGCCCTGCCCTGTGGCACTGGAAATGTTCCTGGCTGTCCATGCAGATTTTCTGGGGGCTGCAGATGCTGCAGTTCAGCTGGCGGCCAGTATTGATAGGCTACTGGCGGCTGGATCTTACTTTCTACCTGCTGATATTGTGGACATTGTATTTGGATTGGCATTGCCATGGCAGAGACTCTATCTTTCTCTATTTGATCTTCTTTTGGAGTTTGTACTTGTTTAACCTGCATTTGAGGTTCTAAGGTTGCAGGCATCTGAGCTGCTGTAAGAGGTGTTGGCCATCGTGGTTTAGACTCTGATGGCTCTGCTAATTCTGGATCTTTTTCCTCTAATTTTAACGTTTCAGGATATATTACCTCCTGTAATTGATTATTGTCAACATTTTGCGTTGACCGAGCCATTACCGGCTCTGCTACACATTTACAGTGTGAACTTTCTTTTCCTTTCCGGGATTCTATCCCTGCCTCTTTTTCACAATCTACTGCACAGCTTTTACGGACATCAGAAACTGGAATGCTATCTTCTTCTGTTTGCAACGGTTCTAAAGCTACTTTAATAATGACCCAATCATTCCATACTGTAAG
>NW_022333388.1:0-4712 GCF_002776525.5 Piliocolobus tephrosceles | reverse complement strand
GGGGCATTGGATGAGCAGCGGCGGTGACTCGGGGCCTTCTCAGGCCCTTGCTCCGTGTGTGGGGCGGGGCAGTGAGGGAATGGACTGCTGCATCTTGGACTTTGTCCTTGGCCCTGGTAGCCATCTTGAGATGGTAAAGAGGGACAGGCCGGCCTGGGTCTTACAGAGGTCCCTTGGGTCACCCCCATGTGGAGGAGGCGCCTGGGGAGAAGCCAGGGAGTAGATGGGAGGGTCAAAGAGGACATCTGGGAGGCAGCATCCCAACCCAGGGATGGTGAGTTTGAGCCAAAGATGCATTGAAAATGGGAGTGGATGTCTGGGGAGTCACACTCCGTCAATATTTCAGGGAACATTGCCGAGGAGGACACCTGTGAGATGGTTTTGTACCTGGCCTGGCGCGTGGAGGGCCTGCAAATGGTCAGCATGGACAGGGGCCAGAGGGGAGCCTGGGTCACTCAACGCTGTGCCCCTGCTGTGGCTTGGAGCCATGGGTCCTGCATGGAACTCTCAGAGCAGGCAGGATCTGCCCTGACCTCAGCCCACAGGGAAAGCAGCCACTGCCTGCAGAGAGGGTAGGACCTGGGGTAGGAGGCTTGGGGTGAGGGGGGTGTAGGGACAGTCAGGAAGGCTTCCAGGGGTGTCAGGGTTGTCCCCACCTCCTGCAGTTGAGACCAGAGCAGAGTCACAGGCTTCGGGGCTCATGGGGTGAGCCAACATTGGCTGGACATGTGGAATGACCTGGAGATGGGAGCAGCCTCTGGGAAGACAGGCTGCGAGTCCCCCCTTTTGCTGAGCATGGCCTGTGCCCTTCAGGACCCGTTTGATGCAGCCGGGTACTACCCGCTGGCACTGGCAGCCGCCGTGGACCTGGGCAACAAGGGCACAGCTGAAGACCTACACGCAGCCGGCCACCATCTCCCACAACTTCCTCCTGGACTGCGAGAAGTCGCTCTTCTATCAGAAGGCCAGGACCTTCGCCACAGTGCTCAATGTCTGCAGGGTCAACCTGCCTCCTCTGCCACTCTGCGGGTGGGCCCCCTGGTTGGCCCCAGCCACCCTCGCTGAGGACAGCATCCAAGGCAGTGGGTTTCGTGCAAGGAGGATGGTCTCCTGTCTCTCCTGGTGTCTCCCATGGCTCCTTTTCTAGGAAATGGAGGCATGAAAGCAGGGTTCAAGTAGCAATGAATGTTTTTTGCAATAACATACTGAAGTCCCCAGGCCATCCTTTCCTGTGTGCTTCCTGGGCGGTGTCTAGGGGCAGCTCCTTCCCTGGTGACAGCCCTCTGATCGCCATTGAGGAAACAGGCACAGAGAGGTTAGGTGTCTCGCCCACCGTCACACAGCAGGTAGGGGCGGAGACACAGAGCCCAGTACACTGACCACCACACCACCCTGCCAGCTTGCTGCCAGGAAGGTGTCCCCCTTTAGGACCCCAGGTCAGCTCCTCGACCTCTCTTGTGGTGTCAGGAGAGCCACAGGCCATTGAGGGTGGCCCCAGGGATCCCTCACTCAGTGTCCTCTGCTCCCAGATTTGGTTGGGCCGAGCCTGACCAGTCCCACCTCTGGCCACCAGTCAGCCCTGTGGGAAGTGAGATGCAGGGATCTCCGCCTGTGTAGATGCTGCTACCCAGTATTGAAAGCCTTATCTGGGCTGCCCCCTATGTCATCCCCACAGGCCCCCTCCCCTTCCGGCCCCCGGCCCTCATCCCAGTCCCTGGAATCCCAGGTTTTCCTTCTTAGAATCTCTTGGCCCCAGGGAACACAGCTCACACGGTCTCTTTGCCAGTTTACCGCAAGGAAACCGAGGTTCAGAGACTGTGGGTGTCCCACGTGATTCTCACATACACTGCACTCTCCCAGGCCCCTCTTTTAAACACTTTAAATGAGGTGATATTCACATCGTATGCAATTCACTATTCCAACGCGAATAATGTGGTGCCATTTGTGCACTCACAGTCCTGTGCAGCCACTCACGCCATGTGGTTTCAAAACGTGTTCATCTCCCCAGAAGAAACCTGCCATCCTCACTAAGTGTGACCCCTCCTTAGTATCCCCCAAGCCCCTCGTTTAATGGAAGGGGAAACTGAGGCCCAGAGAGACTTGCCAGTGGGTGGAGCTCTGATTATAAGGAATCAGGCACCCATCTGCTGCTTCAGTCCTGGGTTGGTTTTCCACCCAGCAGAGGTGACAGAGCCAGGAGGTTCTGGGACCCCATGCTTGCAGCCAGAGCCCTGCCCCGAGCTTCCCCACCAGGAGGCAGCAGAGAGCTTTACCAGAACCGGCCGCGGGGCTGGCGGGAAGCAGCGGGGTCAGATCTGCTGACAAACCTCACGTGGACCCCAGATCGCTGTCTCTGTGGGTTGGGCTTGGGAATTGGAGAAGAGGCCGCACGATTGGAAATGTGAAGACGGCTCTGCCTGGCTGGAGGAGCGGGAAGCGCCGTCACGTTTACTGAGGACACAGATGTCCTGCCCGCTGGGCCGGGCATGCAGCCACTCTTCTCGGGGTGGGGTCCGCAGGTCCGGGTTGCTCTCGGCCCCCGACCTGCCTCAGCGTCCGGGGGGCTTTGGAACTGTGCCTCCCCATCTCCACCCACCCTGGCTGGTGCCATGAGAGGACTGGATCCTGGCATCCTGTTCCTCTTGGGCAGCAGAGACTGGGGGACCAGAGGAGATGATGGGTCTTCAAGCCCCACATCAAACCCCAGCCCACTACGCACAGTCTGGGGGTTCGGGGTGAGGGAGTTGATGTCTCTGAGCCCCAGTTTTGTCACCACTAAAATGAGACCGACGTACTGGGGCAGAGTGCCAACCCCAGGGCTAACAGAGGCCTGTTTCCTACTGACAATACCTCTTACCCCTAGGAACAGCTCCAACAACCACACACTAGGGAACACTCAACCCAGGCCAACTTGTCAGAGGCACGTGATCCAGGGCGACTCCAAGTTGAATGGGGGCTGGGTAAAGGGAGGCTGAGACCTGCTGGACCGCATTCCCAGGAGGCTAGGCATTCTTAGTCACAGGATGAGATAGGAGGTCGGCACAAGATACAGCTCATAAAGACCTTGCTGATAAAGCAGGTTGCAGTAAAGAAGCCGGGCAAAGCCCACCAAACCCAAGATGGCCACGAGAGTGACCTGTGATTGTCCTCATGGCTCATTATGTGCTAATTATAATGCATCAGCTGCTACAAGACACTCCCACCAGCGCCAAGACAGTTTCCAGATGCCATGGCAACATCTGGAGTTTCCCTACATGGTCTCAGGAGGGAGGGCAGAAACTCTCAGTTCTGGGAATTGCCCACCACTTTCCTGGAACACTCATGAATCATCCAACCCTAGTTTAGCGTATGATCAAGAAATAACCATGAAAATGGGCAACCAGCAGCCTTTGGGGCCACTCTGCCTATTGAGCAGCCATTCTTTTTTTTCTTTTTCTTTTTTTTCTTTGAGATGGAGTCTCACTCTGTTGGCCGAGCTGGAATGCAGCGGCGTGATCTTGGCTCACTACAACCTCCATCTCCTGGGTTCAAGCAATTCTCCTGCCTCAGCCTTCCTAGTAGCTGGGATTACAGGCACCTGCCACCACGCCAAGTTAATTTTTTTGTATTTTAGTGGAGACAGGGTTTTGCCATGTTGGACCAGGCTGGTCTTGAACTTCTCACCTCAGGTGATCCACCTGCCTTGGCATCCCAAAGTTATAGGATTACAGGAGTGAGCCACTGCGCCCGGCCAGAGTAACCATTCTTTTATTCCTTTTCTTTCCTAAACTTGCTTTCACTTGATGGACTCGCCCCGAATTCTTTCTCCTGTGAGATCCAAGAAACCTCTCTTAGGGTCTGGATCGGAACCGCTTTTCAGTAACAAACTTGCTTAACCTCTCAGCCCCTCCTCTCTTCATCTGTAACCAAAGACAAAGCCTCCCCCGAGGTTCCAAAACTGTAGAGAGAACGCATGGGGAACGAGGGGCACGGAGTTGGTGTGCAGAACCAATATCACAGACTGGGTGTCAAGCCACTGTCATACTGGCAGTAATATCATGCTCTCCCCCACAAGTTATGAAGAACAGTATCACAGGGGTGTGTGTACCTTCTCCGGTAGTGGGAGTAGTATCATCGTCTCTTCCTTTAGATGACAGGAACAATATCACAGTGTGGGTGTACACCCCGTGTGTTTTTGGAAGCAATGTCATTCTTCTAGGTTTTACGATTCATATCACAGGTGGGGTGTACACCCCTTGTTATATTGGATGGAGTCTCATCCTCTTTCAACCTGTATCTTTAGACCAATATCTCATGGGGGTTGTATATCTCTTCAATATTGGTAGTAATATCATCTTCTCCTTTCCTGGATATAAGAAACAATATCACAGGAGGGGTGTACACCCCTTGCAATGTTGGTAGTGATATCACCACTCCCCTGTGTTTATTAAGGACAAAATCCCAGGGTGGCTGTACGGTTCCTACTTTATCGGAAGTAATATCATCCATTCACTCCCTGGATATCAGAAACCATATCACAGAAGAGGTGTCCACCCCCTTCGATATTGTCAGCCATGTCATCTTCTTCCCGCCTGGATATTAGGAACGTATCGTTGGGGGGCGGTGTACACCCACTGCGATCTCGAAAGTAAAATCATCCTCTTTCCCGCTGGATATTAGGAACTGTATCACAGGTGTGTGTGCACCTTCTGGGATATTGGGAGTACTATCAG
>NW_022333385.1:0-2559 GCF_002776525.5 Piliocolobus tephrosceles | reverse complement strand
TGTGGGCTGGGAAGACCGAGGCAGGGAGCTTCATGTGAACCCCACAAGTTTGAGGCCCCTGGGAAGGCGCCTGAGGCTTCTGGAGACTCAAGTCAGGGGAACCAATTTGTGCTCTTGATCCCTGTCCAGACCTGGTGCTGTGCTGAAGGCTCGGGCCATATCCCAACAGCGGTGGGAAGGAGGCCTTCTTCTCAGGAAACCTCAGATTAGCAATCCCAGGAGAGGAATCTGGGGTCACAGGGTGTCATGTCTGGGGCAGCCAGCTTGACATATCATCCAGCTTCGTGCCCCTTGGCCACTTCCCTGCCACCATACCTCAGGGAGGGCTCAGCAGGAAGAGCTCTTTCATTACTTGCCATTTTCATTTGTGTTTCCTTCCATTTACATGATTTGTTCTGTTGTGGTGTTGTGGTGTGTTGCTCTTTTTTCTTTTTCTTTCTTTTTTTTTTTTGAGACAGAGTCTCGCTCTGTCGCCCAGGCTGGAGTGCAGTGGTGCAATCTCCACTCACTGCAAGCTCTGCCTCCCGGGTTCAAGCCATTCTCCTGCCTCAGCCTCCCATGTAGCTGGGACTACAGGTGCCCGCTTCCACGCCCGGCTAATTTTTGTATTTTTTTTTTTAGTAGAGACGGGGTTTCACCGTGTTAGCCAGGATGGTCTCCATCTCCTGACCTCGTGATCCGCCCGTCTCAGCCTCCCAAAGTGCTGGGATTACAGGCGTAAGCCACCACGCCCAGCCTTCTTTTCTTTTTTCTTTCTAAAATATTGCTTATTTATAGTTTTAAAATTTGTTTTGTGCAGGCCGGGTGCGGTGGCTCACGCCTGTAATCCCAGCACTTTGGGAGGCTGAGACAGGCGAATCACAAGGTCAGGAGATCGAGACCATCCTGACTAACTTGATGAAAACCTGTCTCTACTAAAAATACAAAAATTAGCCGGGCGAGGTGGCGGGCGCCTGTAGTCCCAGCTACTCGGGAGGCTGAGGCAGGAGAATGGCGTGAACCTGGGAGGCGGAGCTTGCAGTGAGTGGAGATCGCGCCACTGCACTCCAGCCTGGGAGACAGAGCGAGACTCTGTCTCAAAAAAAAAAAAAATTTTGTTTTGTAATACATGTCCAAAGTTAGGGGGCGCAGTGGGATTTTTTCCTATTTGTATACACTGAGGAATGATGAAATCAGGGTGTTCCTCACATCTGTTCCCATATCTAGTTTTTATTTCTATGTGTTGTGAACCTTCATTGTCCTTCTTTCTAGCTCTACTGAAAAAGAGGCTGCCATATTGGTACCACCAGTCACCCTGCTGTGGAGAAGCCTCAGCAGAATTCATCCCTTCCCTGGAACCGCAGCTCTGCACCCATTACCAATGCTACCCCTTCCCTCTCCTCCCTGCTGCCTCTGCTAACTACTATTGTACCTTCACCTTCAATTAGATACTTTGTTTTAGCTTCCACATGGTTTAGATGATACGGTGTTTATCTTTCTCTGCCTAGCTGACTCAGTTTATGACTTCCAGGATCATCCCGGGTTGCTGTAAATGACATCAAGCCATGAATTTTTAAGATTGAGGCATATTTCATTGTGTCTGTGTGCTGAAGTTCCCTCATTGCTGTGTCAGTTGATGGACAGGTTAGGTTGATTTCATACCTTGGCTATTGGGAGTACTGCTTCCCTAAACCTGGGAAGGCAACTATTGCTTCAGTATACTGATTTCATTTTCATGAAGCATGTACTCACTATTGAAATTTCTAGATAAAATGGTAGTTTCTTCAATATACTGATTTCATTTTCATGAAGCATATACTCACTATTGGAATTTCTAGATGAAATGGTAGTTTCGTTTTTGGTTATATTCTAATTATAGTATGTGGTATCTGATGGTGATTTTTATTTACAGTTTTGAGATGACTAATGATGTTAAGAACCAATTTTTTTTACCTGGTAGTGGAATTTTTTTTAACCTGTTACTGGATTTAATATCACCTTCTTTTCCATGACATGAGGCCCCAATTCACCCCACAGGCAAAGCTGGTCTGTCAAGAGCCCAGACAGAGGAACACAGAACAGAGCAAGTCTGGGGGACCCACATGCACCTGGCAGACAGACAGAGGAGTCTCAAGAGGTCACCAGTTCAATGTCCTGCCTCTGGGGTCAGAGATGAAGGGGTCACAGTGACCAGCTGAGGCATACAGAGGTCTAAATAGGGAGAGGAGAGGTCAGCCTCTCAGAACCAAGGTCCAAAAGGAAACCCAGGCCACAGGCTGTGAGAAGTCGCAGAAAAAGATCAAAACCAGCAGAAAAAAAAAAAAAAAAAAAACACTTGACAAGAGCAGGGAAGGAAGGGGAAAAAGCGACTCGCCTAAGACAGTCAGCTTGGTCCGTCTGCTGAACATCAAACACTGTGACATAGGCTCATATAAAAACTACTCCCTAGGACCCCCATGCCCCCCTCCCCAGCCCCCAGCAGCAGCTGTGATGCAGGAAAGCTGAACCACTGACTCCGGCGGGCATTTGCTCAGCAGAGTGTCCACACCCCTGCCTGCCCTTCTCAAGCTGAGATGAGAC
>NW_022333384.1:0-2934 GCF_002776525.5 Piliocolobus tephrosceles | reverse complement strand
TTTAACGTCCATGAACTATTGTACAAAAACGGATCAAATATTTTTTTTTTGCTATCTCTCCTGAATTTTTTATTCATAGGTGGTAATACATATGATACTTTTCTTTTTGCTCTTAACTCATATTTGCTACCATGCCTTTGATTTAAATTTACATTGTTTAATTCTTTATCATTTAGTACCGGGGTTATAATATGATTGTATTCATCACCTGTTGTTATATGTGAAGTATTTATATTTTCAAAATAAACAGTAGTGGAAGTTTTTTTTTCATAATATCTTTGTTTAATCATTTTTTTTTTATGTGACAATTTTTTATCTACATTTTTTTTTCCACCTTCCACTTCTCGCTCTTCCCTTTGTACACCCCTTCTTTTGTTACTTTTTTTTTCTTCATTTTTCTTTTTATGTTTTTCTTGTTCATACTTGTCCTGCTCACAATCCTTCTTTTCACAATCCTTCTTTTCACAATCCTTCTTTTTATAACTCTCCTTTGTATGATTCCTTTTGTTATGACCCCCTTTTTGGTAGTTTTTTTTTTTTTCTGCCATATTTCTTGATTTATCTTCTATTCTGGGAACCCACATATTACCACTGTCAACACTCGAATCATCTAATATGCTAATCATATTTGACGTATCCTTATATTTTTTTAGACATAGCAAATTACTTGTTTCTTGCCTTTTAAACATGTCATCCATATGTTTTTTCAGTTCACATCCACTTATACTTAAAATGCTGTCACTACTCACATTAACATTGATACTCGAGTTGTTATCTTTATTTATATTATTATGTGAAAATATATTAGAAACATTGTTTGTGTATGATTCACTAGCTTTTTTATTTTCCCACGTTTTGTCTTTTGTTTTTTGGCTGTCATACCTCAATCGTTTCTCTTTTCCATGTAGCTGGTTATGCATCTTTTCATGAATCTGTCCATGAATCTGTCCATGAATCTGTCCATGCATATGTTCATGCATCTGCCCATACATCTGTCCATGCATATTATCATGCATATTATCATGCATCTGCGCATACATCTGTTTATACATTTGTTCATAACTTTTTCCCTGTAATTTCCGTTTCCTCTTGTAAGTTGTCCTTTTCTTAATTTTTTTATTATCGTTCTGTTTAGTAAGATATGGATTTATTTTGTTAGATAGTAACACAGGTGCATGCATTTTTACGTCTATGTAGTTCGAAGGTAGCGCATTAACAAACTCATTTTGATAATCAAAAACTTTGTTTAAGTTTTCATATGTATACTTACCACCGTGTTTATTACAATTACTATACCTACTATTAGTATATTGATTGCTACTACATGACTGGTAGTTTTTGTTTTTATTTACCTGTTTTGTAAATATATTCTTCGAATTATAAAATGGGAAAATGGGTGCGGTAAGCGAATGTCTATCTGATTCGTGTTCGCTTAAAGTATTTTCGCTTAAAATGTGTTTGCTTAAAGTATTTTCGCTTAAAATGTGTTCGCTTTGCTTTTTTTCTAAGTCATACCCTGCTGAGTTATGTCCTTGTGAGTTATACTCTTTTGACTTATATCTCCGTCCTTTATCAAGTAATATCTTATTGCTCAATCTGTCGCCAACTGGCAAAGCAACATGATCCTGTCCATTATAATAATCATTTTTTAGATTAAACCTATCCCTATGTAACATATCAGGTTTATTCACATATGAATTGTAACTAGAATGCATAGATTTATCGTTTTTATAATTTTTTCCAAATGTGTAATCACCACACTCGTCGATTTCGTATGATTTGTATTTTTTTAAAGATTTATTATTAACACTGTTATTGTTATGTGTTATTATGGTTTCATCACTACCATTATTACTATAACCAATACTCTCTTCTAAATGTGACACACTATCTTGTATGTTAGTACGATTGTCATTGTTAAATATGTTGTTAGACATATATTTTTCTGCATTTTTATAAAAATTTTTCTTTTTCATAAAATAGTAATCTTTATATTCACACAACATATTGTTGTCGATATTATTTATATCGTTCAATTTTCTTTTTTTATAACTCTTATTTGACACATAAATAAACGGTTTTTTATGATTAATCTTTTTTTTTTTTATTTTATTTTTCATTTTTTTTTTCATTTCATTTTTCATTTTATTTTTCATTTCATTTTTCATTTCATTTTTCATTTCATTTTTCATTTTATTTTTCATTAACCAAAAAGTATATTCTGTGAATTTTTCCCATAAGTTTTTATTTATTAAATTATGTTTTCCCCATTTACGCATATTAACTAATTTGTTATTGATACTCTCAAGCATTTTCGTTTTTTTATTTTTCTTACATTGCTTGTTATTACAACTAAGTTTTTTATTTGTTTTTTTGTTTTCATAGCTGCTTTTGCTAGTATAGCAGCTACCAGAAAAAGAAAATATTCTATTTTTGTCAACACAATTTTTATTACATCCGATTTCTCTCATCATGTTATTATACCAATTATGTAAATACATTTTATGCAAAAGGCTTTTTTTTTTTTTTTTTTTTTTTTTTTTTTTCACTTAATAAATGAAAAAGCTTTTTTCTTATTGCGTACGTACTTTTCTTATACGTTTTTACTTGCTCATTGTATATGCTTGTGTTTTTATTCGTAGATATATGACTATGTGTAGGAGCATGGTTTTCCACATGTACATGCTTATATGCAGCATCACACACAGGCTTATATGCAGCATCACGCACAGGCTTATATGCAGCATCACGCACAGGCTTATATGCAGCATCATGTATAGCCCTATGCTCTTCCGTAAGTTCCAAATTGTCACTACCATCTCCTCTTACACTATATATGCCCTCATCATTATTTAAAAACATTTTATCTTTCGTAAAAAAACTATTATTAGTATAATGGCAAAACTCATTTTTTAATTTTTTATTATTTATTAT
>NW_022333380.1:0-5380 GCF_002776525.5 Piliocolobus tephrosceles | reverse complement strand
ATGCAGCTTGGAAACTCCCTCATGGATGGATCCGCAAAGGAATATTTGTGATCACATTCGGGCCTATAGTGAAATAAGAAATAGAGTCAGATCAAAACGGGAGAGAAGCTTTCGGAGAAACTGCTTGGTGACGTGTACATTCCACTCAGGGATTTATAACTTTCATCTCATAAGGCACAATTTGAAAACAGTTCCTGTAAAACCAAAAGAGTGATATTCGGAGCACATTTAAGACTATGGCATAATTGAAATATCCAATACAAAACAGAAAGAAGCACTCAAAGAAACTGCTCTCCGACATGTCCATTTTTACACAGGGTTAAAGCTTACTCTACATTTCCCAGTTTGAAAGTCGGTCTTTGAGGGTTCTGTGAAGGGATAGTAAGTGGCAACCAGAGGCCTGTGTCTAGCTAGGAAATGTCTTCCATGGAAAATTGGAGAGAAGCTCTCTGCACAACTCTTTTGTGAAGTTTGTGCTCATCTCATAGAGTTAAATCATTCTTTGGATTCACTAGTTTGAAATCACTTTTTCAGTGGAATCTGAGAAAAGACATTTGGAAACGCTCTTTAGAATATCCTGAAAAAGAAATACTCTCAGAGAGAAACAAGAAGTAAGCTTTCTGTGAAGCTGCTCTGAGTCACGTGAATTCCACTTATAGAGTTAAGCATCTCTTTTCAATGAGCAGTATCATAACACTATTTTTGTTTTTTCTGCGAAGGTATATTCAGGAGTGCTTTGAGGCTTATGGTGACAAAGGAAACGTCTTCAGATAGAAACTGGAGAGAAGCTTTCTGAGGAGTTGCTTTGCGATGTGTCCGTTCCACTCACAGAATTCCCTCACAGAATGTTGTGTGCTTTCCACTCACAAAATGACGTGTGCATTCCACTCACCTTTCTTCTACTAGAGTATTCCGGAATCCCTTTTGGAGAAGAAGCTACCAAGAGACATTAAGGAGTATAGGCATGGCCCTGGTGAAAAAAGAAATATCCTTAGACAAAAACTGGAAAGAAGATTTCTGTGAAACTGCTTTGTGTTAGATATATTTATTCATCTCGCATAGTTAAAACTTTCCTTGTATTACACAGTTTGGAAACTCCGTCATGCACGGATCCACGAGGGGACATTCTGGAGCACATTCAGGCTTATAGTGAAAGAGGAGATATCCTCAGATAAAAAGTAGAGAAAAAATTTCTGAGAAACGGCTTTGTGATGTGTGTATTCCACTCAGGGAGTTATACCTCTTTTCTCACAAGGCAGTCTTTGAATACTGTTCCTGTGAAACCGAAAAAGTGATATTTGGGAGCGTATTGAGGACTATGGCAAATAGTGAAATATACTGAAATAAAATCGAAAAAGAAGCGTTCCAAGAATCTGCTCTCTGATATGTGCATTCACTTCACAGAGTTAATGCTTAGTCTATGTTGCCCAGTTTTGAAACCCTGTCTTTGAAGAATCTGTGAAGGGATATTTAGTGATGCCAGGAGGCTTGTGGTGAGCAAGCAAAAGTCTTCGGTTGAAACCTGCAGAGATACTTTCTGACCAACTCCTTTGCGACGTGTGTATTCGTCTCAGAGTTAAACCATTCTTTGGATTGAACAGCTTGAAATCACTTTTTTTGTGGAATCTGAGGAAGGACATTTGGAAACGATCATTAGAACATGGAGAAAGAAATATTCTCAGGGAAAATCCAGAAGGAATCTTTCTGTGAAACTTCTCTGTGTCATCTTAATGTCTCTCACTCAGTTAAGCCCCTCTTTCCATTGAACAGTTACCTAACCCTGTGTATGCTTACCGTGTGATGGGATATTGGAGAGCACTTTGAGGTTTATGGTGGAAAAGAAAATCGGTTCAGACCAAAACCAGAGAGAAGCTTTCCGAGGAACTGCCTTCTGACGTGTGCATTCCACTCAAAGGTTATACCTCACTTCTCATACAGCGCCGGGAAAACCCTTTTGGAGACACAGGTACCAAGTGGTATTCCGGAGCATGTTGGTGCAGATGGTGAAAAGGGAAATGGCCTCAGACTAAAACTGGATAAAGCTTTCTACGAAACTACTCTGTGATATGTGTAATCATCTCACTTAGACAATGCTTTCTTTACATTACGCAGCTTGGATACTCTCATGGACGGATCTATGAAGGGACCTTCGGGAGCACATTGAGGAGTATGGTGAAAAACGAAATATCTTCAGAAAAGCGGGATAGAAGCTCTCTGTGAATCTGCTTTTTGATATATTTTTCATCTCACATAGATGAAGCTTTCTTTACATTACGCAGCTTGGAAACTCCCTCGTGAATGGATGTGCAAAGGGATATTTGGGATCATTTTCAGGCCTATAATGAAATAGGAAATATAGTCAGATCAAAACGGGAGAGAAATTTTCTCAGAAATTGCTTGTTGATGTGTGCATTCCACTCAGGGATTTATAACTTTCTTCTCATAAGGCACAATTTGAACACTGTTCCTGTTAAACCAAAAGAGTGATATTCGTAGTACATTGAAGACTATGGCAAAATTGAAATGTACAATAAAAAACAGAAAGAAGCACTCGAAGAAATTTCTCTCTGACATGTCCATTTTTACACAGGGTTAAAGCTTACTCTACATTTCCCAGTATGAAAGTCGGTCTTTCAGGGTTCTGCAAAGATATAGTAAGTGGCAACTGGAGGCTTGTGTCGAGCAAGGAAATGTCTTCCTTCGAATATTTGAGAGAAGCTTTCTGCACAACTCTTTTGTGAAGTTTGTGCTCATCTCATAGAGTTAAATCAGTCTTTGGATAGAGTATTTTGAAGTCACTGTTTCTGTGGAATCTGAGAAAGGACATTAGGAAACAATCTTTAGAATATTCTGAAAAAGGAATAACCTCAGAAAGAAATCAGAAGGAAGCTTTCTGTGAAACTGCTCTGTGTCATGTGAATTCCGCTCACAAAGTTAAGCTTCTCTTTTCATTGAGCAGTAACATAACACTGTTTTTGTTTGGTCTGCAAAGGGATATTCAGCAGTGCTTTGAGGCTTACAGTGAGACAGAAAATATCTTCAGATAGAAACTGGAGAGAAGCTTTCTGAGGAGCTGCTTTGTGACCTGTGCATTCCACTCAGAGAATTCCACTTACAGAATGACGTGTGCATTCCCCTCACCTTTCTTATCCTAGAGGATTACAGAATCCCTTTTGGAGAAAAAGCTACAAAGAGACATTCGAAATATAGGGATGTTTATGGTGAAAAAGGAAATATCCTCAGACAAAAACTGGAAAGAAGATTTCTGTGAAACTGCTTTATGTTACAAATATTTACTCATCTCACACAGTTAAAACTTTTCTTATCTTACTCAGTTTGGAGACTCCCTCTTGCTCAGATCCACGAAGGAACATTCAACAGCATATTCAGGACCATGGTGAAGGAGGAGATATCTTCTGATAAAACCTGGATAGGGCCGGGCGTGGTGGCTCAAGCCTGTAATCCCAGCACTGTGGGAGGACGAGACGGGCGGATCACGAGGTCAGGAGATCGAGACCATCCTGGCTAACACAGTGAAACCCCGTCTCTACTAAAAAATACAAAAAACTAGCCAGGCGAGATGGCGGGCGCCTCTAGTCCCAACTACTCAGGAGGCTGAGGCAGGAGAATGGCATAAACCCGGGAGGCAGAGCTTGCAGTGAGCTGAGTTCCAGCCACTGCACTCCAGCATAGGCGACAGAGCGAGACTCCGTCTCAAAAAAAAAAAAAAGAGCACGCCCGGATGGAAGCTTTCTGAGAAACAAATTTGTGATGTATGCATTCCACTCAGAGAGTTATATCTTTTTTCTCACAACACAGTGTTTGAACAATGTTCCTGTGAAACCGAAAAAGTGATATTTCCTAGCACATTCAGGACTCTGGCGAATAGTGAAATATACTGAAATAAAATCGAGGAATAAACGGCCCAAGAATCTGCTCTCTGATATGTGCATTCACTTCAATGGGTTAATGTTTATTCTGTGTTACCCATCGAAACTCTGTCTTTGAAGAATCTGTGAAGAGATATATAGTGATGCATGGAGGCTTGTCATGAGCAAGGAACCATCTTCCGATGAAACCTGCAGAGAAACATTCTGAGCAACTACTTTGCGATGTGTGTATTCGTCTCATAGAGTTAACCCGTTCTTCAGATTGAACAGCTAGAAATCCCCGTTTTTTTGGAATCTGATGAAGGACATTTGGGAACGATCCTTAGAACATGGAGAAAGAAATATCCTCAGGGCCGACTGGAGCGCAGCTGAGCAGCCGACAGAGCCGGGCAGCCTCAACAATGGAGCCCCGGAGCGTGGCCGCCGGCGCCGCCGCCGCCGCTTCAGCCCGTGTTCCCCGCTCAGGATCCGGCTCCCATCAAGGAGCTGCAGCTGGCTCAACGCTGCGAGGCGGCGGCCTGAGATTTCTCGTTCTCTCATCCAGATGCACTGGATAAACCATGAGGCTGCTCATTTAATAAATCTACTGTTTCACTGTGCGGTCCTTTCAAGTGTATTCTGACGGTGGATTCTGCTAATTGATTTTTGAATGCTGACAGAGTCTTGCATACGTGGGATGCCCCTTTTGGTCTTGAGCCAAATAGAGGAATTAGAATTACTGGATTAAAAGACCCTTTGAGGGGGCGGAGCAAGATGGCCGAATAGGAGCAGCTTCAGTCTCCATCTCCCAGCGCGAGCGACGCAGAAGACCGGTGATTTCTGCGTTTTCAGCTGAGGTACTGGGGTCATCTCACTCGGGAGTGCCGGACAATCGGTGCTGGTCGGCTGCTGCAGCCCGACCAGCGAGAGCTGAAGCAGGGCGAGGCATCGCCTCACCTGGGAAGCGCGAGGGGGAAGGGAGTCCCTTTTCCTAGCCAGGGGAACTGAGACACACAATACCTGGAAAATCGGGTAACTCCCACCCCAATACTGCGCTGTAACACCGGCACGCCGGAGATTATATCCCACACCTGGCCGGGAGGGTCCCACGCCCACGGAGCCTCTCTCCTTGCTAACACAGCAGTCTGCGGCAATCTAACCGCAAGGCAGCAGCGAGGCTGGGGGAGGGGCGCCCGCCATCGCTGAGGCTTAAGTAGGTAAATAAAGCCTCTGGGAAGCTCGAACTGGGTGGAGCTCACAGCAGCTCAAGGAAACCTGCCTGTCTCTGTAGACTGCGCCTCTGGGGACAGGGCTCAGCTAAAGGAGCAGACGCCTGTGAAACGCGAACGACTCTGTCTGACAGCTTTGAAGAGAGTAGTGGATCTCCCAACACGGAGGTTGAGATCTGAGAGGGGGCAGTCTGCCTGCTGAAGTGGGTCACTGACTCCTGAGTAGCCTAACTGGGAGACATCCCCCACTAGGGGCAGTCTGACACCCCACACCTCACAGGG
>NW_022333376.1:0-16815 GCF_002776525.5 Piliocolobus tephrosceles | reverse complement strand
ATGGACGGATCCACGAAGGAACCTTCAATAGCATATTCTGGACTATGCTGGAAAAGGAAATATCTTCAGATATAATCTGGAAAGAAGCTTTCTGTGAATCTGCTTTTTGCTATGTTTATTCATCTCACGTAGATCAAGCTTACTTTACATTACGCAGCTTGTAAACTCTCTCGTGGATGGATCCACGAAGGGATATTTGGGATCATATTTGGGCCTGTGGTGAAATAGGAAATATAGTGAGATAAAAACTGGAGAGAACCTTTCTGAGAAACTGCTTGGTGATGTGTGCATTCCACTCAGGGAGTTATACTTTTCTTCTCATAAACCACAGATTGAACACTGTTCCTGTAAAACTGAAAGAGTGATATTCTGAGCACTTTGAAGACTATGGCAAGAAGTGAAATGTCATCCAATAAAAAAAAGAAAGAAGCACACGAAGAATCTGCTCTCTGACATGTCCATTCTTTTCACAGGGTAAGGCTTACTCTTCATTTCCCAGTGTGAAAGTCGGTCTTTGAGGTTCTGTGCAGGGATAGTAAGTGGCGACCACAGGCCTGTGTGAGGCAAGGAATTGTCTTCCATCAAAAATCGGAGAGAAGCTTTCTGCGCAACACTTTTGCTTTGTTTTTATTCATCTCATAGAGTTACATCATTCTTTGGATTGAGCAGTTTCAAATCACTGTTTCTGTGGAATCTGAGAAAGGACATTTGGAAACGCTCTTTAGAATATCCAGAAAAAGAAATAACCTCAGAGAGAAACAAGAAGGAAGCTTTCTGTGAAACTGCTCTGTGTCACATGAATTCCGCTCACACAGTTAAACTTCTCTTTTCATTGAGCTGCATCATATCACTATTTTTGCTTAGCCTGCGAAGGGATACTCTGTACGTCTTTGAGGATTATGGTAAAAAGGAAACATCTTCAGATAGAAACTGGAGATAATCTTTCTGAGGAGCTGCTTTCTGAGGTGTGCATTCCACTCACAGAAATATACCTTTCTTCTCTGAGAGGATTCCGGAATCCATTTTGGAGAAAAATCTACCAAGAGATATTCGGGAATATAGCGACGATTATGATGAAAAAGGAAATATCTTCAGACAAAAACTGGAAGGAAGATTTCTGTGAAACTGCTTTGTGTTAGATATATTTATTCATCTCGCATAGTTAAAACTTTAATTATGTAATGCAGTTTGGAAGGTCCGTTAAGCACAGATCCGTGATAGGATGTTCAAGAGCACATTCAGGCCTACAGTGAAAGAGGAGATATCTTCAGATAAAAACTGGATAGAAGCTGTCTCAGAGACTACTTTGTAATGTATACATTCCACTAAGGGAGTTTACCCCCTTTGTCACAAGGCAGTGTTTGCACACTGTTCCTGTGAAACCGAAAAAGTGATTTTTCGAAATGCATTGAGGACTATGACGAATAGTGAAATATACTGAAATAAAATCGAGAAAGAAGCATTCCAAGAATCTGCTCTCTGATATGTCCATTCACTTCACAGAGGTAATGCTTACTCTATGTAGCCCAGTTTCGAAACTCTGTCTTTGAAGAATCTGTGCAAGGATATTTAGTGACGTCCTGAGGCTTCTGGTGAGTGAGGAAACGTTTTCCGATGAAACCTGAAGAGAAACGTTCTGAGCAACTGTTTTGCATTGTGTGCATTCGGCTCATAGAATATATCCTCGGACAAAAAGTGGAAAATATACTCAGACAAAAAGTGGAAAGACGATTTCTGTGAAACTCCTTGTGTTCGATTTATTTTTTTTCTCGCATAATTAAAAGTTTTCTTATATTACGCAGTTTGGAAACTCCATCATGCACGGGTCTGCAAAGGGACATTAGGGAGCATATTCAGGCCTACAGTTAAAGAGGAGATATTTTGAGAAAAAAACTGGATGGAATCTTGCTGAGTAACTAATTTGTGATGTATGCATTCCACTCACAGAGTTATACATCTTTTCTCACAACGCAGTGTTTGAGCAATGTTCTTGAGAAACTGAAAAAGTGATATTTCGATTCACATTGAGGACTATGGCGAGTAGTGAAATATACTGAAATAAAATTGAGGAAGAAGTGTTCCAAGAATCTGCTCCCTGATATATGCATTGACTTCACAGAGTTATTACTTACTCTATGTTGCCCAGTTTCGAAACTGTGTCTTTGAAGAATCTGTGAAGGGATATTTAGTGACCCTGGGAGGCCTGTGGTTAGCAAGGAAACGTCTTCCGTTTAAACGAGCAGAGAAACGTTCTGAGCAACTGCTTTGCGATGCGTGGATTCATCTCATAGAATTAAACCATTCTTTGGATTCAGTGGCTTGAAACCACTGTTTTTGTGCCATCTGAGGAAGGACATTTGGGAACGATCCTTAGAATAAGGAGAAAGAAATATCCTCAGGTAAAATCCAGAAGGAAGCTTTCTGTGAAACTGCTGTGTGTCGTCTTAATTCCTGTCATTCAGATAAGCCTCTCTTTTCATTGAGCAGTTTTTTAACCCTGTGTATGTTTAGCATGTGATGGGATATTCAGGAGCACTTTGAGGCTTACGGTGAAAAACAAAATATGTTCAGACCGAAACTGGAGAGAAGCTTTGCGAGGAACTGCTTTGTGACATGTGCATTCCAGTCACAGTGTTATACCTCACTTCTCATACAGCGTTTGGACAAACAGGTACCAGGTGATATTCGGGAGCATGTTGATGCCGATGGTGAAAAGGGAAATACCCTCAGACAAAAACTGGAAAAAGATTTCTATGAAACTGCACTGTGATATCTGTAATCACCTCACATAGATAAAGCCTTCCTTACATTACGCAGCTTGGAAACTGTCACAGATGGATCCACGAAGGGAGCTTAGGGAGCACATTCTGGACTATGGTGAAGAAGGAAATATCTTCAGATAAAAACTGGAAAGAAGCTTTCTGTGAATCTATTTTTGCTATGTTTATTCATGTCACATAGATGAAGCTTACTTTACAATACGCAGCTTGGAAACTCCCTAGCGATGCATCCGCGAAGGGATATTTGGGATCACATTCAGGCCTATGGTGAAAGAGGAAATATTGTCAGACAAAAACTGGAGAGAAGCTTTCTGAGAAACTGCTTGGTGATGTGCGCATTCCACTCAGGGAGTTGTTACTTTCTTCCCGTAATGCACAGTTAGTACACTATTCCTGTAAAAACCAAAGAGTGATATTTGGAGCACATTGAAGACTATGGCAAAATGTGAAATGTCATCAAACAAAAAACTGAAAGAAGCACTCGAAGAAACTGCTCTGACATGTCCATTCTTTTCATAGCGTTAAACCTTACTCTGTATTTCTCAGTTTGAAAGGCTGTGTTTGAGGGTTCTGTGAAAGGATAGTAAGTGACAACCAGAGGCCTGTGTGAGGAAAGGAAATGTCTCCCACCGAAAATTCGAGAGAAGCTTTCTGTGCAACACTTTTGTGATGTTTGTTTTCATCTCATAGAGTTAAATCATTCTTTTCATTTATCAGTTTGAAATCGCTGTACAAGTGGAATCTGAGAAAGGACATTTGGAAATGCTCTTTAGAATATCCTGAGAAGAAATAACCTCAGAGAGAAACCAGAAGGAACGTTGCTGTGAAACTGCTATGAGTCACGTGAATTCCGCTCACACAGTTAAGCTTCTCTATTCATTAAGCTGTATCATAACACAGTTTTTGTTTAGTCTGTGAACGGATATTCTGGAGGGCTTTGATGCTTACAGCGAGAAAGGAAACGTCTTCAGATAGAAACTGGAGAGAAGCTTTCCGAAGAGCTGCTTAGTGACATGTGCATTCCACTCACAGAAATATCCTTTTCTTCTCCTAGAGGATTCCGGAATCCCTTTTGGAGAAACAGCTACCAAGACATATTTGGGAGTACAGTGACAACTATGGTTAAAAAGGAAAGATGCTCAGACAAAAATTGGAAAGAAGATTTCTGTGTAACTGCTTTGGGTTGGATATATTATTTCATCTCGCATAGTTAAAACTTTGACTATATTATGCAGTTTGGAAAGTCTGTCATGCACAGATCCCTGAAAGGACGTTCATGAGCACATTCAGGCCTATGGTGAAAGAGGAGATATCTTAAGATAAAAACTGGATAGGAGCTTTCTGAGAAACTATTTTGTGGTGTATGCATTCCACTCAGGGAGTCATACCTCTCTTCTTACAAGACAGTGTTTAAACACTGTTCCTCGGAAAGAGAAAAAGTGATTTATCAGTACGCATTGAGGACTATGGCGAATAGTGAAATATACTGAAATAATATCGAGGAACAAGCGTTCCAGGAATCTGCTCTCTGATATGTGCATTCACTTCAGAGAGTTTATGCTTACACTATGTTGCCCAGTTGCCAAACTCTGTCTTTGAAGAATTTGTGAAGAGATATTTAGTGACGTCCAGAGGATTGTGGTGAGTGAGGAAACGTCCTCCGATGAAACCTGCAGAGAAACTTTCTGAGCAACTGCTTTGCGATATATATATTCGTCTCCTAGAGTTAAACCATTCTTTGGATTGAGCAGCTTGAAATCACTGTTTTTGTGGAATCTGAGGAAGAACTTTTGGCAATGATCCTTAGAATATGGAGAAAGAAATATCCTCAGGAAAAATCCAGTAGGAAGCTTTCTCTTAAACTGCTCTGTGCTGTCTTAATCCCTCTCACTCAGTTAAGCCTCTTATTTCATTCAGCAGTTTTCTAACCCTGTGTATGTTCAGCGTGTGATGGTATATTCAGGAGCACTTTGAGACTAACGGTGAAAAAGGAAATATGTTCAGACCGAAACTGGAGAGAAGCTTTCCGAGGAACTGCTTTGTGACGTGTGCATTCCACTCACAGTGTTATACTTGTCTTCTCATACAGCGTCGGGGAAATCATTTGGAGAAACAGGTATCAAGTGATATTCGGGAGCATTTGGATGCCGATGGTGAAAAGGGAAATAGTCTCAGACAAAAACTGGAAAGAAGCTTTCTAGGAAACTACTCCATGATATGTGTAATCATCTCACACAGATAAAGCATTCTTTACATTACGCAGCTTGGAAACTGTAATGCACGGATCCACGAAGGGACCTTCGGGAGCACATTCTGGACTATGGTGAAAAAGGAAATATCTTCAGGAAAAAACTGGAAAGAAGCTTTCTGTGAATCTGCTTTTTGCTATGTTTATTCATCTCACGTATATGAAGCTTTCTTTACATGACACAGCTTGGAAACTCCCTCCTGGATGGATCCGCGAAGGGATATTTGGGATCACATTCGGGCCTATGGTTTAAGAGGAAATATAGGCAGATAAAAACTGGAGAGAAGCTTTCTGAGAAATTGCTTGGTGATGTGTACATTCCACTCAGGGAGATATAACTTTCTTCCCATAAGGCACAGTTTGAACACAGTTCCTGTGAAACCAAAAGAGTGATAGTCCCAGCACATTGAAGACTATGGCAAAAAGTGAAATGTCGTCTAATAAAAAACACAAAGAAGCACTGTCAGAAACTGCTCTCTGACATTCCATTCGTTTCACAGGTTTTAAGCTTACTCTACATTTCCCAGTTTGAAAATCAGTCTTTGAGGGTTCTACGAAGGGATTGTAAGTGGCGACCGGAGGCCTGGGTAAGGAAGGAAATGACTTCCATCGAAAATCAGAGAGACGCTTTCTGCCCACCTTTTTTTGTGATGTTTGTATTCATCTCAAATGTTAAATCATTTTTTGGATTGAGCAGTTTGAAATCACTTTTTCTGTGGAATTTGAGAAAAGACATTTGGAAACGCTCTTTAGAATATCACGAAAAAGTAATAACCTCAGAGACAAACCAGTAGGAACCTTTCTGTGAAACTGTACAATAAAAAACAGAAAGAAGCACTTGAAGAAATTTCTCTCTGACACCTCCATTCTTTTCACAGGGTTAGAGCTTCCTGTACATTTCCCAGTTTAAAAGTCTGTCTTTGAGGGTTTTGCAAAGGGATAGTAAGTCGCGACCAGAGGCCTGTGTGAGGCAAGGAAATATCTTATATCGAAAATCGGAGGGAAGCTTTCTGCGCAACTCTTTTGTTATGTTTGTGTTCATCTAATAGAGGTAAACCATTCTTTTCATTGAGCGGTTTGAAATCACGGTTTCTGTGGAATCTAAGAAAGGATATCTGGAAACGCTCTTTAGAATATCCTGATAAAGGTAAAACTTCAGAGAGAAACCAGAAGGAAGCTTTCTGTGAAACTGCACTGTGTGACGTGAATTCCGCTCACACAGTTAAGCTTCTCTATTCATTGAGCTGTACCATAACGTTGTTTTGGTTTAGTCTGCAAAAGGATATTCTGTAGGGCTTTAAGGCTTATGGTGAGAAAGGAAACGTCTTCAGATAGAAACTGGAGAGAAGCTTTCTGAGGAGCTGCTTTGTGACATGTGCATTCCACTCAAAGAAATATACCTTTCTTCTCCTAGAGGATTCCGGAATCCCTTTTGGAGAAAAAGCTACCAAGAGATATTCGGGAATATAGCATCGACTATGGTGAAAAAGGAAATATCCTCAGACAAAAACTGGAAAGAATATTTCTGTGAAACTGCTTTGTGTTAGATATATTATTTTGTCTCGCATAGTTAAAACTTTTATTATATTACACAGTTTGGAACCTCCATCATGCACAAAACCGTGAAGGGACGTTCGGGAGCACATTCAGGCCTACGGTGAAAGAGGAGATATCTTCAGATAAAAACTACCTAGAAGCTTTCTGAGAAACTACTTTGTGATGTATGCATTCCACTCAGGGAGTTACACCTCTTTTCTCACAAAGCAGTGTTTGAACTCTGTTCCTGTGAAACCGAAAATGTGATATTTTGGAAAGCATTGAGGACTAGGGCGAATACCGAAATATACTGAAATAAAATTGAGGAAGAAGCATTCTAAGTATCTGCTCTCTGATATGTACATTCATTTCACAGAATTAATGCTTACTCTATGTTGCCCAGTTTCGAAACTCTGTCTTTGAAGAATCTGTGAATGGATATTTAGTGACGTCTGGAGCCTTGTGGTGAGCGAGGAAATGTGTTCCGATGAAACCTGCAGAGAAACGTTCTGAGTAACTGCTTTGCGATGTGTGTATTCGTCTCATAGATGTAAACCATCCTTGAATTGAGCAGCACGAAGCCACTCTTTTAGAGGAATCTGAGGAAGGACATTTGGGAATGAGCCTTAGAATATGGGGAAAGAAATATCCTCAGGTAATATTCAGAAGGAAGCTTTCTTTGAAACTGCTCTGTGTCGTCTTAATTTCTCTCACTCACTTAAGCCTCTCTTCTCATTGCACAGTTTTCTATCCCTGTGTATATTTAGCCCGTAATGGGATATTCGGGAGCACTTTGAGGCTAACGGGGTAAAAGGAAATATGTTCAGACCGAAACTGGAGAGAAGCTTTTCGAGGAACTGCTTTGTGACGTTTGCATTCCATTCACAGTGTTATACCTCTCTTCTCATACAGCGTCAGGGAAACCCTTTTGGAGAAACAGGTACCAAGTGATATTCGGGAGTATGTTGATTCCAAAGTTGAAAAGATAAATAGCCTCATACAAAAACTGGAAATAAGCTTTCTAGGAAACTACTCCGTGATATCTGTAATCATCTCACATTGATAAAGCTTTCTTTACATTATGCAGCTTGGAAACTGTCACGGACGGATCCATGAAGGGACCTTTGGGAGCACATTCTGGACTATGGTGAAGAAGGAAATATCCTCAGATCAAAACTGGAAAGAAGCTTTCTGTGAATCTGCGTTTAGCTGTGTTTATTCGCATCACATTGATGAAGCTTTCTTTACATTACACAGCTTGGAAACTCCCTCGTGGATGGATCCGCAAAGGGATATTTGGGATCACATTCGGGCCTATGATGAAAGAGGAAATATAATCAGACAAAAACTGGAGAGAAACTTTCTGAGAAACTGCTTGGTGATGTGTGGATTCCACTCAGGGACTTGTAACTTTCTTCTCATATGGAACAGTTAGTACACTGTTCCTGTAATTCCAAAAGAGTGATATTCGGAGCACATTGAAAACTATGGCAAAAAGTGAAATGTCCATGAATTAAAAACAGAAAGAAGCACTGGAAGAAACTGCTCTCTGACATGTACATTCATTACACAGTGTTAAACCTTACTCTATATTTCTCAGTTTGAAAGGCTGTGTATGAAGGTTCTAAGAAGGGATAGTAAGTGACAACCGAAGGCCTGTGTGAGGAAAGGAAATGTCTTCCATCGAAAATTGGAGAGAAACTTTCTGCGCAACCCTTTTGTGATATTTGTATTCATCTCATAGATTTAAATCATTTTTTTGGATTGAGCAGTTTGAAATCACTGTTAAAGTGGAATCTGAGAAAGGACATTTGGAAATGCTCTTTAGAATATCCTGAAAAAGAAATAACCTCAGAGAGAAACCAGAAGGAACCTTGCTGTGAAACTGCTCTGTGTCACTTGAATTCCACTCACACAGGTAAACTTCTCTTTTCATTGAGGTGTATCATAACACTCTTTTTGTTTAGTCTGCAAAGGGATATTCTGGAGAGTTTTGAGGCTTACGGTGAGAAAGGAAATGTCTTCAGATAGAAATTGGAGAGAAGCGTTCTGAGGAGCTGCTTTGTGACGTGTGCATTCCACTCACAGAAATATACTTTTCTTCTCCTAGAGGATTCCAGAATCCCTTTTGGAGAAAAAGCAAACAAGACATATTCGGGAGTATAGCAACGAATATGGTGATAAAGGTTATATGCTCAGACAAAAACTGGAAAGAATATTTCTGTGAAACTGCTTTGTGTTAGATATATTTATTCGTCTCGCATAGTTAAAACTTTAATTATATGACACAGTTTGGAAAGTCTGTCATGCACATATCTCCCAAGGGACATTTGGGAGCACATTCAGGCTTACGGTGAAAGAGGAGATATTTTCAGATAAAAACTGGATAGAAGCTTTCTGAGAAACTACTTTGTGATGTATGCATTCCACTCAGGGAGTTGAACCTCTTTTCTCACAAGGCAGTGTTTGAACACTGTTACTGTGAAACCGAAAAAGTGATATTTCAAAAACGCATTGAGGACTATGGCGAATAGTGAAATATACTGAAATAAAATCGAGGAAGAAGCGTTCCAAGAATCTGCTCTCTGATATGTGCGTTCACTTCATAGAGGAAATGCTTTGTCTATGTTGCCCAGTTTCGAAAATCTGTCTTTGAAGGATCTGTGAAGGGATATTTAGTGACGCCTGGAGGGCTGTTTGAGCGAGGAAATGTCTTCCAATGAAAGCTGCAGGGAAACGTTCTGAGCTACTGCTTCATGATATGTGTATTTGTCTCCTAGAGTTAAACAATTCTTCAGATTGAGGAGCTTGAAATCACTGTTTTTGTGGAATCTGAGGAAGGACATTTGGGAACGATCATTAGAATATAAGGAAAGAACTATCCTCAAGTAAAATCCGGAAGGAAGCATTCTGTGAAATTGCTCTGTGACATCTTAATTCCTCTCGCTCTGTTAAGCCTATCTCTTCACTAAACACTTTTCTCACCCTGCTTATGTTTAGCATTTGATGGGATATTCGGGAGCAATTTGAAGCTTACAGTAAAAAAGGAAACATATTCAGACGGAAACTGGGGAGAAGCTCTCCCAGGAACTGCTTTGTGACCTGTGCATTCGACTCACATTGTTATACTTTATTCTCATACAGTGTCGGGTAAACCCTTTTGGAGAAAGAGGTACCAAGTGATATTTGGAAGCATGTTGATGCCGAGGGTGAAAAGGGAAATAGTCTCAGACAAAAAACTGGAAAGACACTTTCTGGGAAACTACTCTGTGACATGTGTAATCATCTCACATAGATAAAGCTTTCTTTACATTACGCAGCTTGGAAACTGTCATGGACGGATCCACGAAGGAACCTTCGGGGGTACATTCTGGACTATGATCAGAAAGGAAATATCTTCAGATAAAAACTGGAAAGAAGCTTTCTGTGATCCTGCTTTTTGCTATGTGTATTCATCTCACATAGGTGAAGCTTTCTTTACATTTTGCATCATGGACTCTCCCTCATGGATGGATCCACGAAGGGATATTTCCGTTCACATTCGGGCCTATGGTGAAAGAAGAAATATAGTCAGATCAAAACTGGAGAGGAGCTTTCTGAGAAACGGCTTGGTGATGTGTGCATTCCACTCAGCGAGTTATAACTTTCTTCTCATAAGGCACAAGGTGAACACTGTTCCTATAATACCAAAAGAGTGATATTCGGAGCGCATTGAAGACTATGGCAAAAAGTGAAATGTCTTCCAATAAAAAACAGAAGGAAGCACTCGAAGAAACTGCTCTTTGACAAGTCCATTCTTTTCACGGGGTTAAAGCTTACTCTACATTTCCCAGCTTTAAAGTCGGTCTTTGAGGGTTCTGCAAAGGGATAGTAAGTGGCAACCGGAGGCCTGTGTGAGGCAAGGATAAGTCTTCCATCGAAAATCGGAGAGAAGCTTTCTGCACAACACTTTTGTGATGTTTGTATTCATCTCATAGCATTAAATCATTCCTTTGATTGAGCAGTTTGAAATGACTGTTTCTCTGGAATCTGAGAGAGGACATTTGGAAACGCTCTTTAGAAAATCCTGGAAAAGAAATAACCTCAGAGAGAAACCAGAAGAAAGGTTTCTCCCCAACTGCTCTGTGTCACGTGAATTCTGCTCACACAGTTAAGCTTCTCTTTTCATTGAGCTGTATCATAACACTCTTTTTGTTTAGTCTGCAAAGGGATACACTGTAGGGCTTTGAGGATTACCGTGAGAAAGGATGCGTCTTCAGATAGAAACTGGAAAGAAGCTTTCTGAGAAACTACATTGTGATGTATGTGTTCCAATCAGGGAGTTATACCTCTTTTCTCACAAGGCAGTGTTTGAACGCTGTTCCTGTGAAACCAAAAAGGTGATATTTTGAAACGCATTGAGAACTGTGGCAAGTAGTGAAATATACTGATATTATATCGAGGAAGAAGCATTCCAAGTGTCTGCTCTCTGATATGTGCATTCACTTCACAGAGTTAATGCTTGCTCTATGCTGCACAGTTTCGAAACTCTGTCTTTGAAGAATCTGTGAAGAGATATTTAGTGACGCCAGGAGGCTTGTTGTGAGCGAGGAAACATCCTCCAATGAAACCTGCAGAGAATCATTCTGAGCAACTGCTTTGTGATGTGTGTGTTCGCCTTCTGGAGTTAAACCATTCTTTGGAATGAGCAGCTTGAAATCACTGTTTTCATGGAATCTGAGGAAGGATATTTGGGAACGATCCTTAGAATAATGGGAGAAAAATATTCAGTTATAATCCAGAAGGAAGCTTTCTGTAAAACTGCTCTGTGTTGTCTTAATTCCTCTCACTCAGATAGCCTCTCTTTTCATTGAGCAGTTTTATAGCCCTGTGTATGTTTAGCGTGTGATGGGATATTCGGGAGCACTTTGATGCTTACGGTGAAAAAGGAAATATGTTCAGACCGAAACTGGATAGAAGCTTTCCAAGGAACTGCTTTGTGACGTGTGCATTCCACTCACAGTGTTATACCTCTCCTCTCATATAGCATCCGGGAAACACTTTTTAGAAACAGGTACCAAGTGATATTCAGGAGCATGTTCATGCCAGTGGTGAAAAGGGAAATAGCCTCAGAGAAAAACTGGAAAGAAACTTTCTAGAAAACTACTCTGTGACATGTGTAATCATCTCACATAGATAAAGCATTCTTTACATTACGCAGCTTGGAAACTGTCATGGACAGATTCACGAAGGGATCTTCGGGAGCACATTCTGGACTACGGTGAAAAAGAATATATCTTCAGATAAAAACTAGAAGAAAGCTTCTGTGAATCTGCTTTTTGCTATGTTTATTCATCTCACAGAAATGAACCATTGTTTACATTAGCAGCTTGGAAACTCCCTCGTGGATGGATCAGCGAAAGGATATTTGGGATCACATTCGGGCCAATGGTGAAATTGCAAATAAATTCAGATAAAAACTGGAGAGAAGCTTTCTGAGAAACCGCTTTGTGATGTGTGCATTCCACACAGGGAGTTATAACTTTCTTCTTATAAGGCACAGTTTGAAAACCGTTCCTATAAAACCAAAAGAGTGATATTGGGAGCACATTGAAGACTAAGGCAAAAAGTGAAATGTCGTCCAATAAAAAACTGAAAGAAACACTCGAAGAAACTGCTCTCTCACATGTCCATTCTTTTCAAAGGTTAAAGCTTACTCTACAATTCCCAGTTTGAAAGTCAGTCTTTCAGTTTTCTACGAAGAGACAGTAAGTGGCGACCGGAGGCCTGTGTGAGCAAGGAAATGTTTTCCATCGAAAATCGGAGGGAAGATTTCTGTGCAACTCTTTTGTGATGTTTGTATTCATCTCATAGAGTTAAATCATTCTTTAGTATGAGCAGTTTGAAATCACTTTTTCTGTGGAATCTGCGAAAGGACATTTGGAAACGCTCGTTAGAATATCCTAAAAAAGAAATAACCTCAGAGAGAAACCAGAAGGAAGCTTTTGTGAAACTGCTCTGTGTCATGTGAATTCCGCTCACACAGTTAAGCTTCTCTATTCATTGAGATGTATCATAACACAATTTTTGTTTAGTCTGCGAAGGGATATTCTGGAGGGCTTTGAGGCCTATGGTGAGAAAGGAAACTTCTTCAGATTGAAACTGGAGAGAAGCTTTCTGAGGAGCTGCTTTGTGACGTATGCATTCCACTCACAGAAATATACCTTTCTCCTCCTATAGGATTCTGGAATCCCTTTTGGAGAAAAAGGTACCAAGAGATATTCGGGAGTATTGTGATGACTATGGTGAAAAAGGAAATATCCTCAGACATAAATTGGAAAGAAGATTTCTGTGAAACTGCTTTGTGTTAGATATATTTATTCATCCCAAATAGTTAAAACTTTCATTATATTACCCAGTTTGGAAACTCCATCATGCACAGATCCGCGAAGGGACATTCGGGAGCACATTCAGGCCTACCGTGAAAGAGGTGATATCTTCAGATAAAAACTGGATAGAAGCTTTCTGACAAACTACTTTGTGATGTATGCATTCCACTCAGGGAGTTATACCTCTTTTCCCACAAGGCCGTGTTTGAACACTATTTCTCTGAAAGCAAAAAAGTGATATTTCAGAATGCATTGAGAACTATTGCAAATAGTAATATATACTGAAATAAAATCGTGGAAGAAGCGTTCAATGAATCTGCTCTCTGATATGTGCATACACTACACAGTGTTAACGATTACTCTATGTTGCCCTGTTTCGAAACTCTGTCTTTGATGAATATGTGAAGAGATATTTAGTGATGCCCGGAGGCTTATGGTGAGCGAGGAATCGTCTTTTGATGAAACCTGCAGACAATCGTTCTGAGAAACTGCTTTGCGATGTGTGTATTCGTCTCCTAGAGTTAAACCATTCTGTGGATTGAGCACCTTGAAATCACTGTTTTTGTGGAATCTGAGGAAGTACATTTGGGAACATCCTTAGAATATGGCGAAAGAAATATCCTCTGGTAAAATCCAGAAGGAAGCTTACTGTGAAACTGCTCTGGTTGTCGTAATTCCTCTCACTCAGATAAGCCTCTCTTTTCATTGAGCAGTTTTCTAGCCCTGTGTATGTTTAGCGTGTGATGGGATATTCGGGAGCACTTTGAGGCTAACGGTGAAAAAGGATATATGTTCAGACCGAAACTGGAGAGAAGGTTTCGGAGGTAGTGCTTTGTGACGTGTGCATTCCAATCACAGTGTTATACCTGTCTTCCCGTACAACGTCGGGGAAACCCTTTTGGAGAAACAGGTACCAAGTGATAATCGGGATCATGTTGATGCCGATGGTGAAAAGGGAAATAGACTCAGACGAAAACTGGAAAGAAGCTTTCTAGGAGCCTACTCTGTGATATGTGTAATCATCTCACATAGATAACGCTTACTTTATATTACGCAGCTTGGAATCTGTCATGGACGGATCTACGCCGGGACCTTTGGGGACACATTCAGGACTATGGTGAAAAAGGAAATATCCTCAGACAAAAACTGGAAAGAAGATTTCTGCTACATTGCTTTGTGTTAGATATATATATTCGTCTCACATAGTGAAAACTTAAATTGTATTATGCAGTTTGGAAGCTCCATCATGCACAGAACTGCGAAGGGACATTCGCGAGCACATTCAGTACTATGGTGAAAGAGGATATATCTTCAGATAAGAACTGGATAGAAGCTTTCTGAGAAACCACTTTGTGATGTATGCATTCCACTCTGGGAGTTTTACCTCTTTTCTCACAAGGCAGCGTTTGAACACTGTTCCTGTGAATACAAAAAGGTGGTATTTTGGAACGTATTGAGGACTATGGCGAATAGTGAAATATACTGTAATAAAATCGAGGAAGAAGCATTCCAAGAATCTGCTTTCTGATGTGTGCATTCATTGCACAGAGTTAATGTTTACTCTGTGTTGCCCAGTTTCAAAGCTCTGTCTTTGAAGAACCTGTGAAGGGATACTTATTGCTGCCCCGAGGCTTGTGGTTAGCAAGAAAGTGTCTTCTGACGAAACTAGCAGAGAAACGTTCTGATCAACTGCTTTGTGATGTGTGTATTCGTCTCATAGAGTTAAACCATTCTTTTGATTGAGCAGCTTGAAATCACTGTTTTTGTGGAATCTAAGGAAGGACATTTGGGAAGGATCCTTAGATTATGGAGAAAGAAATATCCTCAGGTAAAATCCAGTAGGAAGCTTTCTGTGAAACTCCTCTGTGTCATCTTAATTCCTCTTGCTCAGTTAAGCCTCCCTTTTCATTGAGCAGTTTTCTAGCCCTGAATATGTTTAGCGTGTGATGGGAGCATGTTGATGCCAATGGTGAAAAGGGAAATAGCCTGAGACAAAAACTGGAAGGAAGATTTCTAGGAAACTACTCTGTGATATCTGTAATCATCTCATATAGATAAAGCTTTATTACATTAGGCAGCTTAGATACTGTCATGGATGGATCCACGAAGGGACCTTCGGGAGCACATTCTGGACTATGGTGAAAAAGGAAATATCTTCAGTTAAAAACTGGAAATAAGCTTTCTGTGAATCTGCTTTTTGCCATGTTTATTCATCTCACATAGATGAAGCTGTCCTTACAATATGCAGCATGGAATCTCCCTCCTGGATGGATACACATAGTTATATTTGGGATCACATTGAGGCCTATGGTAAAGTAGCAAATATAGACAGATAAAAACTGGACAGAAGCTTTCTGAGAAACTGCTTGGTGATGTGTGCATTCCACTCACAGACTTGTAACTTTCTTTTCATAAGGCACAATTTCAACACTGTTCCTGTAAAACCAAAAGAGTGATATTCGGAGCACAGTGAAGACTATGGGAAAAAGTGAAATGTCATCCAATGTAAAACAGAAAGAATCACTCGAAGAAGCTGCTCTCTGACATGTCCACTCTTTTCACTGGGTTAAAGCTTACTCTACATTTCCCAGTGTGAAAGGTGGTCTTTGAGGGTTCTGTGAAGGGATATTACTTGGCAATCACAGGTCTGTGTCGAGCAAGGAAATGTCCTGCATTGAAAATTGGAGAGAATAATTCTGCGCAACTCTTTTGTGATGTTTGTTTTCATCTCATAGAGTTAAATCATTCTTTGGATTGAGCAGTATGAAATCACTGTTTCCGTGGAATCTGAGAAAGGACATTTGGAAATGCTCTTTAGAATATCCTGAAAAAGAAATAACCTCAGAGAGAAACCAGAAGGAAGATTTCCCTCAAACTACTCTGTGTCACGTGAATTCTGCTCACTCCTTTAAGCTTCTCTTTTCATTGAGCGGTACCATAGCACTGTTTTTGTTTTGTTTGCAAAGGGATATTCATGAGTGCTTTGAGGCTTACGGTGAGAAAGGAAACATCTTTAGATAGAAACTGAAGAGAAGATTTCTGAGGAGCTTCTTGGTGACGTGTGTCTCCACTCACAGAGATACACCTTTCTTCTCCTAGAGGATTCCGGAATCCCTTTTGGAGAAAAAGCTAAAAAAGTCATTCGGGAGTACAGGGACAGTTATGGTTAAAAAGGAAATATACTTAGAGAAAAACTGGCACGAAGATTTCTGAGAAACTGCTTTGTGTTAAATATATTTAATAATAACGCATAGTTAAAACTTTTCTTTTATTATGCAGTTTGGAAAATCCGTCAAAGAAGGATCCTCAAAGAGACATTGTGGAGCAGATTCAGGCCAACGGTGAAAGTGGAGATATCTTCAGATAAAACTGAGTAGACGTTTTCTGAAAAACTACTTTGTGATATATGCATTCCACTCAGGGAGTTATATCTCTTTTCTCACAAGGCAGTGTTTGAACACTGTTCCTGTGAAACCGAAAAAATGATATTTTGGAGCGCAATGAGGACTATGGCAAATAGTGAAATATACTCAAATAAAATCGAGGAAGAAGCGGTCCAAGAATCTGCTCTCTGATATGTGCATTCATTGCACAGAGTTAATGTTTACTCTACGTTGCCCAGTTTCAAAATTCCGTCTTTGAAATATCTGTGAAGGGATAGTTATTGACGACCGAATGCTTCTGGTTAGCAAGAAAGTGTCCTCTGACACAACTAGCAGAGAAGGGTTCTGAGCAACTGCTTTGCGATGTGTTTTCATCTCATAGAGTAAAACCATTCTATTGACTGAGCAGCTTGAAATCACTGTTTTTCTGGAATCTGAGGAAGGACATTTGGAAAAGATCCTTAGATTATGGAGAAAGAAATATCCTCAGGAAAAATCCA
>NW_022333373.1:0-1225 GCF_002776525.5 Piliocolobus tephrosceles | reverse complement strand
AATGGAGAACAAAAAAAAGCAGGGATTGCAATCCTAGTCTCTGATAAAACAGACTTTAAACCATCAAAGATCAAAAGAGACAAAGAAGGCGATTACATAATGGTAAAGGGATCAATTCAACAGGAAGAGCTAACTATCCTAAATATATATGCACCCAATACAGGAGCACCCAGATTCATAAAGCAAGTCCTTAGAGACTTACAGAGAGACTTAGACTCCCATACAATAATAATGGGAGACTTCAACATCCCACTGTCAACATTAGACAGATCAATGTTAACAAAGATTTCCAGGAATTAAACTCATCTCTGCAACAAGCTGACCTGATAGACATCTACAGAACTCTCCACCCCAAATCAACAGAATACACAGTTTTCTCAGCACCACATCACACTTATTCCAAAATTGACCACATAATTGGAAGTAAAGCACTCCTCCGCAAATATACAAGAACAAAAATTATAACAAACTGTCTCTCAGACCACAGTGTAATCAAACTAGAACTCAGGACCAAGAAACTCAATCAAAACCACTCAAATACATGGAAACTGAACAACCTGCTCCTGAATGACTACTGGGTAACATAACGAAATGAAGGCAGAAATAAAGGTGTTCTTTGAAACCAATGAGAACAAGATACAGCATACTAGAAGCTCTGAGACACATTTAAAGCAGTGTGTAGAGGGAAATTTACAGCACTAAATGACCACAAGAGAAAGCAGGAAAGATCTAAAATTGACACTCTGCTCTGCAATTGAGGTAATAATTAATAGCCTACCAACCAAAAAAAGTCCAGGACCAGACGGATTCACAGCTGAATTCTACCAGAGGTACAAGGAGGAGCTGGGATGATTCCTTCTGAAACTATTCCAATAAATAGAAAAGGAGGGAATCCTCCCTAACTCATTTTATGAGGCCAACATCATCCCGATACCAAAGCCTGACAGAGACACAGCAAAATCAGAGAATTTTAGACCAATCTCCATGATGAACATCGATGCAAAAATCCTCAATAAAATACTGACAAATCAGATCCAGCAGCACAGCAAAAAGCTTATACACCATGATCAAGTGGGCTTCATTCCTGGAATGCAAGGCTGGTTCAACATACGCAATTCCATAAATGTAATCCAGCATATAAGCAGAATCAAAGACAAAAATCACATGATTATCTCAATGGATGCAGAAAAGGCCTTTTACAAAATTCAACAGCCCTTCCTGCTAA
>NW_022333371.1:0-1439 GCF_002776525.5 Piliocolobus tephrosceles | reverse complement strand
GTAGTTTTTATCTCAGGGTATTTCCTTTTCCACCATCGGGTTCCATGTGCTCCCAAATATCCCTTCTCAGACACCACAAAAACAGTGCTTCCAAACGTATCCATGAAAAGAATCCTGTAACATTGTGTGATGATTTAACACATCACAAAGCGGATTCTCAGAAAGCTTCTTTCTAGTTTTGACATGAGTATATTTCCTCTGTCACCATTACCTTCAATGCACTCCAAAGTATCCCATTGCAGATTCCAACAAAACAGTGTGAGCAAACTGTACAATGAAAAAACAGGGTAACTCTGAGATGAATTCACACATCACAAAGCAGTTTCTCAGAATTCTTCTTTTTGGTTTTTATTTGAGGATATTTCCTTTTCCACCAGAGGCTTCAATATACTCCCAAGTATCCCTTCTCGGACACCACAAAAACAGTGATGCCAAAGTGCTCTCTCACCAAAAATGTATAGTTCTTTGAGATGAATGCACACATCACAAAGGTGTTTCTCTGAAAGCTTTTATCCAGTTGTTACCCGAAGAATTTTCTTTTTTCACCTTACTCCCCTATGTGCTCCAAATTATCCCTCTGTAGATTCCACAAAAACAGTGCTAACAAACTGCTCCGAGAAAAGAATGATGTAACTCTGTGAGGTAATTTGACCCATCACAAAGCAGTTTCTCAGGAAGCTTCTGTGTTGTTTTTATCTGAGGATATTTCCTTTTCCATCACAGGCTTCAATGCACTCACAAATATCCCTTCTCTGACAACACAAAAAGAGTGATACCAAAGTTCTCCCTCAATAGAAACGTTTAGTTCTATGAGATGAATGCACACATCACAAAGGAGTTTCTCTCCAGTTTTTACCTGCAGAATTTTCTTTTTTCATTTTAGGTCTCTATGTGCTCCCAAATATCCCACTGCACATTCCACAAAAACAGAACTACCAAACTGTGCAATGAAAAAAATTGTTTAACACTGTTGGAAAAATTCACCTATTACTAAGTAGTTTCTCAGGGAGTATCTTTCTAATTTTTCTCTGAGGATATTTTCTTTTCCATCATAAGCTTCAGTGCACTCCCAAATATCCCTTCTAAGACAACACAAAAACTGTGATGCCAAAGTGCTCCCTCAACAGAAACGTTTAGCTCTATGGGATGAATGTTTACATCACAAAGGAGTTTCTCAGAAAGCTTCTCTCCAGTTTTTATCTGAAGAATTTTCTTTTTCCATCTTAGGACTCTAATGCTCCCAAATATCCCACTGCAGACTCCACAAAAACAGAGCTACCAAACTGTGAAATGAAAAGAATGGTTTAATGCTGTGAGAAAAATTCACCCATCACAAAGTAGTTTCTCAGGGAGCTTCTTTCTAATTTTTATCTAAGGATATTTCCTTTTTCATCATAGACTTCAATGCACTCCCAAATATCCCTTCTAAGACACCAAAA
>NW_022333368.1:0-9812 GCF_002776525.5 Piliocolobus tephrosceles | reverse complement strand
GATGGGATATTCAGGAGCACTTTGAGACTTTCGGTGAGAAAGGAAACGTCTTCAGATAGAAACTGGAGAGAGGTTTTCTGAAGAGATGCTTTGCGATATGTGCATTCCACTCACAGAATGACGTGTGCATTTCACTCACCTTTCTTCTCCTAGAGGTTCCGGAATCCCTTTTGGAGAAAAAGCTACCAAGAGACATTCTTGAGTATAGGGATGGCTATGGTGAAAAAGGAAATATCCTCAGTCAAAAACTGGAAAAAAGATTTCTGTGAAACTGCTTTTGTGTTAGATATATTTATTCATCTCGCAGAGTTAAAACATTCTTATATTATACAGTTTGGAAACTACATCATGCACCGATCCACGAATGGACATTCGGGACCACATTCAGGCCTACGGTGAAAGAGGAGATATCTTCACACAAAAAGTGGATAAAAGCTTTCTGAGAAACGATTTTGTGATGTATGCATTTCTCTCAGGGAATTATACATCGCTTCTCACAAGGCAGTGTTGGAACACTGTTCCTGTAAAACCGAAAAAGGGATATTTCACAGTGCACTGAGGACTATGGAAAATAGTGAAATATACTGAAATAAAATTGAGGAAGAATCGTTCCAAGAAGCTGCTCTCTGATATGTGAATTCACTTCACAGAGTTAATGCTTACTCTATGTTGCCCAGTTTCGAAACACTGTCTTTCAAGGATCTGAGAAGGGATATTTAGCAACGCCTGGAGGCTTGTGGTGATCAAAGAAAACTCTTCCGACGAAACCTGAAGAGCAATTCCTGAGCAACTGCTTTGTGATGTGTGTATTCGTCTCATAGAGATAAACCTTTCCTTGGATTGAACAGCATGAAATAACTGTCTTTGTGGAATCTGCGGAAGGACATTTGGGAACGATCCTTAGAAGATATAGAAAGAAATATCCTCAGGTAATATCCAGAAGGAAGCTTTCTGTGAAACTGCTCTGTGTCGTCTTAATGTCTCTCACTCAGTTAAGCCCCTAATTTCATTGAACAGCTTTTTAACACCGTGTATGCTTAGCGTGGGATGGGATATTCGGGAGCACTTGAGGCTTACGGTGAAAAAGGAAATATGTTCAGAAGAAAACTGGAGAGAAGCCTTTGGAGGAACTCCCTTGTGACGTGTGCATTCCACTCACAGTGTTATACCTCTCTTCTCATACAGCGACCAGGAACCCTTTTGGAGAAACAGGTACCAAGTGATATTCGGGAGCATGTTGGTGCCGATGGTGAATAGGGAAATAGCCTCAGACTAAAACTGGAAAAAGCTTTCTAGGAAACTACTCTGTGGTATGTGTAATCATCTCACATAAATGATGCATTCTTTACATTACGCAGCTTGGAAACTGTCATGGAAGGCTCCACAAAGGGACCATCGGGAGGACTTTGAGGACTATGGTGAAAAACGAAATATCTTCAGAAACAAACAGAAAGAAGCTCTGTCAATCTACTTTGTGCTATGCTTATTCCTCGCACATAGATGAAGCTTTCTTTACATTACACAGCTTGGAAACTTCATCGTGGATGGATCCGCGAAGGGATATTTGGAATCACATTCTTGCCTATAGTGAAATAGGAAATAGAGTCAGATCAAAACGAGAGAGTAGTTTTTTGAGAAACTGCTGGGTGACGTGTGCATTCCATTCAGGGAGTTATAACTTTCTTCTTATAAGGCATAATTTGAACACAGTTCCTGTAAAACCAAAAGAGTGATATTCGGAGCACATTGAAGACTATGGAAAATTGAAATATTCAATAAAAAACAGAAAGAAGCACTCGAAGAAACTGCTCTCTGACATGTCCATTTTTACGCAGGGTTAAAGCTTACTCTATATTTCCCAGTTTGAAAGTCACTTTTTGAGGGTTCTCCGAAGGGATAGTAAGTAGCAACCAGAGGCCTGTGTTGAGCAAGGAAATGTCTTCCATCGAATATTTGAGAAAAGCTTTCTGCGCAACTCTTTTCTGAAGTTTGTGCTCATCTCATAGAGTTAAATCATTCTTTGGATTGAGTAGTTTGAAATCACTGTTTCTGTGGAATCTGAGAAAGGACATTTGGAAATGCTCTTTAGAATAGCCTGAAAAAGAAATAACCTTGGAGAGAAACCAGAAGGAAGCTATCTGTGAAATTGCTCTGTGTCAGGTGAATTCTGCTCACACAGTTAAGCTTCCCTTTTCATTGAGCAGTATTATAACAATGTTTTTGCTTAGTCCGCGAAGGGATATTCAGGAGCACTTTGAGGCTTACAGTGAGAAAGGAAACGTCTTCAGATAGAAACTGGAGAGAAGCTTTCTGAGGAGCTTCTTTGTGACGTGTGCTTCCCACTCACAGAATTCCACTCACAGAATGGCGTGTGCATTCCACTCACCTTTCTTCTCCTAGAGGATTCCGGAATTCCTTTTAAAGAAGAAGCTACCAAGAGACATTCGGGAGTATAGGTATGGCTATGGTGAAAAAGGAAATATCCTCAGACAAAAACTGGAAAGAAGATTTTGTGAAACTGCTTTGTGTTAGATATATTTCTTCATCTCGTGTAGTTAAAACTTGTCTGATATTGTGCAGTTTGGAAACTCCTTCATGCAGGGATCTGCAAGGGGACATTCGTGAGCACATTCAGGCCTACGGTGAAAGAGGAGATATCTTCAGATAAAAAGTGGAGAGAAGCTTTCTGAGAAACGACTTTGTGATGCATGCATTCCACTCAGGCAGTTAAATGACTTCTCTCACAACACAGTGTTTGAATACTGTTCCTGTGAAACCGAAAAATGATATTTTGGAGCACTTTGAAAGCTATGGTGAATAGTGAAATATACTGAAATAAAATAGAGGAAGAAGCATTCCAAGCATCTGGTCTCTGATATGTGCATTCACTTCACAGCGTTAATGCTTACTCTATGTTGCCCAGTGTCAAAACTCTGTCTTTGGTGGATCAGTGCAGGGATATTTAGTGACGTCCGGAGGCTTGTGATGAGCAAGGAAACGTATTCCGATGAAACCTGCAGAGACACTTTCTGAGCTACTGCTTTGCGATGTGTGTATTTGTCTCATAGAGTTAAACCGTTCTTTAGATTGAACAGCTTGAAATCACCTTTTTTGTGGAATCTGAGGAAGGACATTTGAGAACGATCCTTAGAACATGGAGAAAGAAATATTTTCAGGGAAAATCCAGCAAGAAGCTTTCTGCAAAACTCCTCTGTTTCGTGTCAATGGCTCTTACTCAGTTAAGCCCCTCTTTCCATTGAGCAGTTTTCTAACCCTGTGTATGCTTAGCATCTGACGGGATATTCGGGAGCACTTTGAGGCTTATGCTGAAAAAGGAAATATGTTCAGACCAAAACTGGAGAGAAGCTTTCCGCAGAGCTGCCTTCTGACGTGTGCAGTCCACTCACAGTGTTATACCTCTCTTCTCATACAGCATCAGGGAAACCCTTTTGGAGAAACAGGTACCAAATGATATTCTGGAGCTTGTTGATGCCGATGGCGAAAAGGAAAGCAGCCTCAGAAGAAAACTGGAAGAAGCTTTCTAGGAAACAACTCTGTAATATGTGTAATGATCTCACATAGATAATGCTGTCTTTACATTACGCAGCTTGGAAACTGTCATGGACGGATCCACGAAAGGGACCTTCAGGAGCACTTTAGGACTCAGGTGAAAAACAATATATCTTCAGATTAGAACAGGAAAGAAGCCTTCTGGGAATCTGCTTTTTGCTATGTTTATTCATCTCACATAGATGAAGCTTTCTTTACATTACACACCTTGGAAACTCCCTCGTGGATTGATCTGCAAAGGAATATTTGGGATCACATTCAGGCCTATAGTGAAATAGGAAATATAGTCAGATCAAAACGGGAGAGAAACTTTCAGAGGAACAGCTTCGTGACATATGCATTCCATTCACAGAGTTATAACTTTCTTATCAAAGGGCGCAATTTGAACACTGTTCCTGTAAAACCAAAAGAGTGATATTCGGAGCTCATTGGAGACTGTGGCAAAATTGAAATGTCCAATAAAATACAGAAAGTAGCACTCGAAGGAACTGCTCTCTGACATGTCCATTCTTTTTCCGGGTGAAAGCTTACTCTACATTTACCAGCGTGTAAATCAGTCTTTGTGGGTCCTGTGAAGGGATAGTAAGTGGCAACTGGACGTCTGTGTCGAGCAAGGAAATGTCTTCCATCGAAAGTTGGAGAGAAACTTTCTACACAAATCTTTTCTGAAGTTTGTGCTCATTCCATAGAGTTAAATCATTCTTTGGATTGAGTAGTTTGAAATCACTCTTTCTGTGGAATCTGAGAAAGGACACTAGAAAACGCACTTTAGAATATCCTGAAAAATAATAACCTCAGAGAGAAACCAGAAGGAAGCTTTCTGTGAAATTGCTCTGTGTCACGTGAATTCCGCTCACACAGGTAAGCTTCTCTTTTCCTTGAGGAGTATCATAACTCTGTTTTTGTTTAGTCTGAGAAGGGATATTCAGGAGCACGTTGAGGCTTATGGTGAGAAAGAAAACATCTTCATATAAAAACTGGTGAGAAGCTTTCTGAGGAGCTGCTTTGTGATGTGTGCATTCCACTTACAGAATTCCACTCACAGAATGATGTGTGCATCCCACTCACAGAATGAGGTGTGCATTCCACTCACCTTTCTTCTCCTAAAGGATTCCGGAATCCCTTTTAGAGAAGAAGCTACCAAGAGACATTCGGAAGTATAGGGATGTCTATGGTGAAAAAGGAAATATCCTCAGAGAAAAACTGGAAAGATGATTTCTTTGAAACTGCTTTGTGTTATATATACGTATTCATCTCGCATAGTTAAAACTTTTCTTATATTACTCAGTTTGGAAACTCTGTCATGCATGAATCTGCGGAGGGACATTTGGGAGCATGTTCAGGCCTACGGTGAAAGAGGAGATATCTTCAGATAAAAAGTGGAGAGAAGCTTTCTGAGAAACGACTTTGTGATGTATGCATTCCACTCAGTGATGTATACCTCTTTTCTCACAAGGCAGTGTTTGAACACTGTTCCTGTGAAACTGAAAAAGTGATATTTCTGAGTGCATTGAGTACTATGGCCAATAGTGAAATATACTTAAATAAAATCGAGGAAGAAACGTTCCAAGAATCTCCTCTCTGATATGTGCATTCACTTCACAGATTTAATGTTTATTCTTTTTTTATTTTTTATTTTTATCATTTTACTTTAAGTTCTAGGGTACATGTGCATAACGTGCAGGTTTGTTCCACATGTATACTTGTGCCATGTTGGTGTGCTGCACCCATCAACTCGTCAGCACCCATCAATTCGTCATTTATATGCTTATTCTATGTTGCCTGTTTCGAAACTCTGTCTTTGAAGGATCTGTAAAGGGATATTTATTGATGACCAGAGGCTTCTGGTGAGCAAGGAAACGTCTTCCAATGAAACTTGCAGAGAACTGTTCTGAGCAACTGCTTTGCGATGTGTGTATTCATCTCATAGAGTGAAACCATTCCTTGGATTGAACAGCTTGAAATCACTGTTTTTGTGGAATCTGAGGAAGGACATTTGGGAGCGGTCCTTAGAACATGGAGAAGGAAATATCCTCGGGTAAAATCCAGAAGGAAGCTTTCTATGAAACTGCTCTGTGTCGTCTTAATGGCTCTCACTCAGTTAAGCACCTCTTTTCATTTTGCAGTTTTCTAACCCTGTGTATGCTTAGCGTGTGACGGGATATTCGGGAGCACTTTGAGGTAAGGTGAAAAAGGAAATATGTTCAGACTAAAACTGGAGAGAAGCTTTACGAGGAACTTCCTTGTGACGTGTGTATTCCAGTCACACTGTTATACCTCTCTTCTCTTACAGTGTCGGGGAATCCCTTTTGTAGAAACAGGTACCAAGTGGTATTCGGGAACATCTTTGTGCCGATGGGGAAAAGCTAAATAGCTTCAGACTAAAACTGGAAAAAGCTTTCTGGGAAACTACTCTGTGATATGTGTAATCATCTCACATAGATAATGTTTTCTTTACATTATGCAGCTTGGAAACTGTCATGGATGGATCCACGAAGTGACCCTTGGGAGCACTTTGAGGACTATGGTGAAAAACGAAATATCTTCAGATCAGAGCACGAAAGAAGCTTTCTGTGAATCTGTTTTTTGCTGTGTTTATTCATCTCACATAGATGAAGCTTTTTTACATTACAAATCTTTGAAACTGCCTCATAGATAAATCCACGAAGCTATATTTGGGATCACATTCGAGAAATAGGAAATACAGTCACATCATAACTGGAGAGAGGCTTTCTGAGAAACTGCGTGGTGACGCCTGCATTCCACTCAGGGAGTTATACTTTTCTTCTCATAAGACACAATTTGAACGCTGTTCCTGTAAATCCAAAAGTGTGATATTCGGAGCACATTCAAGACTATGGCAAAATTGAAATTTCCAATAAAAAACAGGAAGAGGCACTCGAAGAAACTGCTCTCTGACATGTCCATTTTTACAGAGGTTTAAAGCTTACTCTACATTTCCCGGTTTGAAAGCCGGTCTTTGATTTTTCTGCGAAGGGATAGTAAGTGGCAACCGGAGGCCTGTGTTTTACAAGGAAATGTCTTCCATTGAATATTTGAAAGAAACTTTCTGCGCAACATTTCTGTGATGTTTGCGTTCATCTCATAGACTTAAATGATTTTTTGGATATAGTAGTATGATATCACTGTTTCTCTGGAATCTGAGAAAGGACATTTGGATATGCTCTTTATAGTCTCCTCAAAAAGAAAAAACCTCAGAGAGAAACCAGAATGAAGCTTCTGTCAAACTGCACTGTGTCAGGTGAATTCCACTCACAGTTAAGCTTCACTTCACATTGAGCAGTATCATAACACTGTTTCTGTTTAGCCTTTGAAGGGATATTCTGGAGCACTTTGAGGCTTATGGTGAGAAAGGTAACGTCTTCAGATAGAAACTGGAGAGAAGTTTTCTGAGGAGCTGTTTTCTGACATGTGCATTCTACTCACAGAATTCCACTCACAGAATGAGGTACTCATCTTACTCACAGAATGATGTGTGCATTCCACTCACTTTTCTTCTCCTAGAGGATTCCGCCATCCCTTTTGTAGAACAAGCTACCAAGAGTCATTCGAGAGTATAGGGATGGCTATGGTGAAAAAGAAAATATCCTCAGACAAAAACTGGAAAGAAGAGTTCTGTGAAACTGCTTTGTGTTAGATATATTTATTCATCTCGCATAGTTAAAACTTTTCTTATATTACGCAACTTGGAAATTCCATCATGCACAGATCCGCGAAGGGACATTCGGGAGCACATTCAGGCCTATGGCGAAAGAGGAGGTATCCTCAGATAAAAACTGGATAGAAGCTTTCTGAGAAACTCTTTTGTGATGTAAGCATTTCACTCAGGGAGTTATACCTCTTTTCTCACAAGGTACACTTGAACACTATTTCTGTGAAATGAAAAAAGTGATATTTCGGAGTGGAATGTGGACTATGGTGAATAGGGAAATATACAGAAATAAAATCGAAAAATAGGTGTTCCAAGAACCTGCTCTTTGATATGTGCATTCACTTCACAGAATTAATGCTTACTCTATGTTGCCCAGTTTCAACAGTCTCTCTTTGAAGAATCTGTGATGGGATATTTAGTGACATCTGGAGGGTTCTGTTGAGTAAGGAAACGTCTTCCGATGAAACCTGCAGAGAAACATTCTGAGCAACTGCTTTGCAATGCATGTATTCGTCTTATAGAATTAAAGCATTCTTTGGATTGAGCAGCTTGAAATCACTGTTTTTGTGGAATCTGAGGAAGGATATTTGGGTACGATACTTAGAATATGGAGAAAGATATAGCCTCGGGTAAAATCCAGAAGGAAGCTTTCTGTGAAACTACTCTGTGTTGTCTTAATTCCTCTCGTTCAGGTGAGCCTCTCTTTTCTTTGAGAAGTTTTCTCACAATGTGTATGTTTAGCGTGTGATGGGATATTCGGGAGCACTTTGAGGCTTACAGTGAAAAAGGAAATATGCTCAGAACGAAACTCTAGACAAGCTTTCCGAGGAACTGCATTGTGATGTGTGCATTCCACTCACAGTGTTACACCCCTCTCCTCATGCAGCGTCGGGGAAAACCTTTTGGAGAAACAGGAACCAAGTGATATTGAGGAGCATGTTAATGCCGAAGGTGAAAAGAGAAATAGCATCAGATAAAAACTGGAAAGAAGCTTTCTAGGAAACTATTCTGTGATATGTGTAATCATATGACATAGATAAAGCTTTCTTTACATTACGCAGCTTGGGAACTGTCATGGACGGATCCATGATGGGACGTTCAGGAGCATATTCAGGACCATGGAGAAAAAGAAAATATCTTCAGATAAAAACTGGAAAGAAGTTGTCTGTGAATCTGCTTTTGCTATATTTGTTCATCTCACATAGTTGAAGCTTCCTTAACATTACGTGGCTCGGAAACTCAATCATGGATGGATCTGCGAAGGGATATTCGGGATCACATTCGGGCCTATGGTGAAATAGGAAATATAGTCAGATAAAAACTGGAGAGAAGCTTTCTGAGAAACTGCTTGGTGATGTGTGCATTCCAGTCAGGGAGGTATAACTTTCTTCTCATAAGACAAAGGTTGAACACTGTTCCTGTAAATCAAAAAGAGTGATATTTGAAACACAGTGAAGATTATGGCAAAAAGTGAAATGTCATCAAATAAAAAACAGAAAGAAGCACTCGAAGACACTGCTCTCTGACATGTCTATTCTTTTCACAGGGTTAAAGCTTACTCTACATTTCACAGTTTGAAATTCGGTGTTTGAGCATTCTGAGATGGGATAGTAAGTGGCAACTGGAGGCCGGTGTTGAGCAAGGAAACTTCTTCCATCGAAAAAAGGAGAGAAACTTTCTGCACAACAGTTTTGTGATATTTGCATTCGTCTCATAGACTTAAATCATTCTTCAGATTCAGGAGTTTGAAATCACTGTTTCTGTGGAATCTGAGAAAGGACTTTTGGAAACGTTCATTAGAATACCCTGAAAAGGAAATAATCTCAGAGAGAAATCAGAAGGAAGCTTTCTGTGAAACAGCTCTGTGTCACGTGAATTCCACTCACATAGTTAAGCTTCTCTTTTCATTGAGCAGTATCATAACACTGTTTTTGTTTAGTCTGCGAGGGGATATTCAGGCTGACTGAGGCTGACGGTGAGGCTGACGGTGAGAAATGAAACGTCGTCAGAGAGAAATGGAAGAGAAGCTTTCTGGCGAGCTGCTTTGTGATGCATGCATTCCACTCACAGAAATATAGCTTTCTTCTCTGAGAGGATTCCAGAATCCCTTTTGGAAAAGGAGCTTCCAAGAGACATTCAGGAGTATAAGTAGGCTTTGGTGAAAAGGAAATATTCTCAGACAAAAAATGGAAAGAAGATTTCTGTGAAATTGCTTTGTGTTAGATACATTTAACCAACTTGCATAGTTAAATCTTTTCTGATATTACATGGTTTGAAAACTCCATCATGCTCAGATCCGTGAAGGGACATTCAGGAGCACATTCAATCCTACGGTGAAAGAGGAGATATCTTCAGATAAAAACTGGATAGAAGCTTTCCGAGAAACTGTTTTGTGATGTATGCATTCCACAGGGAGTTATACCTGTTTTCTCTCAAGACAGTGTGTGAGCCCTGTTCCTGTGAAATTGAAAAGGTGATATTTCAGAGTGCCTTGATGACTATGGCAAATAGTGAAATATCCTGAAATTAAATTCAGGAAGAAGCGTTCCAAGAATCTACATTCTGATAT
>NW_022333367.1:0-2728 GCF_002776525.5 Piliocolobus tephrosceles | reverse complement strand
TTGCTCTTGTTGCCCGAGCTGGAGTGCAATGGCGCGATCTCGACTCACTGCAACCTCCACCTCCCGGGTTCAAGCGATTATCCTGCCTCAGCCTCCTGACTAGCTGGGATTACAGGTATTCGCCACCAATCCCAGCTAATTTTGTATTTTCATTTCAATAGAGACAGGGGTTCTCCATGTTGGTCAGGCTGGTCTCGAACTCCCGACCTCAGGTGATCCACCCTCCTCGGCCTCCCAAAGTGCTGGGATTACAGGCGTGAACCACTGCGCCCGGCCGTTTAAATCCTTTCTTTTCAAAAGAAAATATCAATCGGAGTACAGGTCAGGCAGGGGAAACCTACAAGTCGCTGTCACTCCTTCGGCCTCAGCACATCCCCACCCACCTAGGCGGCATACGCGCCACCAGCAGCATCCCCTGGGAGGCTGCAGAAGCAGCGCTGGGCCCCTAGCAGTTTCAGAAAAAAAGTGGGAGGTGAGACGGCACTGGCAGTGTCTGGTCTTGGGAACACGCCTCTCACCTGGGGAGGGAGCAATTGAAGCTTTCAATAACGTCAGGCATACAGATGATATAAACTTATAACATCGCTTGAAAGTGTACTCGCTTAAGCTTCTTTTTCCTCTAAACAGTTTTGTGAATGTTAAAAGGCAAACTTTGCGTTTTCTCGATACATCAGTCTCCTTTGCCCTCTTGCCAGCGAGGACCTTACTCAAAGGAAACAAATGGGACAAATAGGTACTCCTTAGCAATTAGCCAAGACGAGAGGTTTCCCACCCAACTTTCCCAAGGCTGCGTCTCTCCGCCCCTTCTTGCACCTGGGGCAGCCTGAGGACCCCCCCCCCCCCCCCCCCCCCACGCCCCACAACTCCTATCCTGGGCGGAGCCGGCTCTAGGAAGACCGGATTCCTCTCCCTTCCCCTCCCAGGATTCTTTCAGCCCTCACCTCCCAGGAATGGGGAGGGGGCATCCTACCCCGTATCTGAGTTGCGACTGCGGGATGTAGAGCGGACTGGGCCTTTCCCGCTGGCGCGTGACCTCACTCAGGTAGGTCTCCTTGGCCTTCTCTTTCTTTTCTTTGCCTTCCCTTTCCCTGACACAGGACACGGGATCAGTGTTTGTGCCGTGGGCAGCCTTTCTGGTACATAGGACCTTCCCTGCCCTCCCGCTTCTGGGCAGCCAGTGCTGGGCGCGCGACCTTGCGCAATGGCGGCTGCAGCCGGGCTGGCTCCAGCGTCCTGAGGGCATCGGAGGGCTTTGGGGAGCGTTTTGGACGCCGAGTTCTTGCCGCTGCCTCAGTTTTAGTTCTGGCAAGTGCAGGGAGGTCCTCCTAGTAGAGCCTTTCTGGCCCTCCCCGTCGGGAACCTGGAAGCTTCTCCTGTGGCAGGGCGGGCAGAGGGAGACGGATGCGACCTCAGATTCCTTGGTCCCACTCGTGTTCCCACCTACATGGCTGAGGAGGTGTGCGCTCTTGTTCGGTTTAGATTGAGTGGTTGTTAAACTTCATGGCCGCCCTGCCCACAGGGGCTGGGCTCCCCACAATGTAAAACTGAAGAAGAAACATTTCCTCTAACGAATATTTGACCAAAAAGAAATACAGCTTCAGGCCGGGCGCAGTGGCTCACGCCTGTAATGCCAGCACCTTGGAAGGCTGAGGTGGGAAAATCACTTGAGGCCAGGAGTTCGAGGCCAACCTGGCTTAACCCCGTCTCTACACAAAAATTAGCCAGGTATGATGGCGTGGGTCTGTAGTTTCAGCTACTCGGGAGGCTGAGGCGGGAGGATTGCTTGTGCCCAGGACGTTGCGGCTGCAGTGAGCTGGGATTGCTCCACTGCACTCCATCCTGGGCATCAGAGCGAGAGCCTTTCTTTTAAAAAAAGAAAGAAAGAAAAAAGGCAATATAGTACATTTCCATGTATGCACTTAACAACATGGAAGGACAAGCCTTCAAAATTTTCCTGGACTTGCCCAGGTGAGGTGGCTCACGCCTGTAATCCCTAAAATTTGGGAAGCCAAGGCGGGTGAATCATGGGGTCAGGAGTTCGAGACCAGCCTGGCCAACATGGTGAAACCCCGTCTCTACTAAAAATACAAAAAATTAGCTGGGTTTAGTGGTGGGTGCCTGTAATCCCAGCTACTCGGGAGACTGAGGCAGGAAAATCGCTTGAACCCGGGAGGGGGAGGTTGCAGTGCCACTGCACTCCAGCCCTAGGGACAGTGTGAGATTCCTTCTGAAACAACAACAATAAGAAAATTTCCGGGCATTTGCATTTTCATCTTTCTATGGTTCTGTAAAATAGGATTTGAAATGGCCATGATTATGAATGAAATAAAAAGAAGATTATAAAGAAATAATTTAAGGTATCAAAGATGATAGAAGATAGTGGTAATAATACAAAATATCGATACAAGTTGGACAAATTATGTAGATAAAAAGTCAAAAAGGAAAGAAAACACAATTACATTGGTTATTTCTAGACAACAGTGCTCAGTGTGTGTGTATCGGTCCTGTGTGTGCACATGTTTCTTGTTACTGATACTGAGGCAAAAGTTTGGCTTTCTTTTCTCTTTCCTTCTCTGATTCTTTCTTCCTTTCTTGAGGCGGAGTCTTCCTCTGTTGCCCAGGCTGGAATGCTGTGGCACCTTCAAGACTCAGTGCAGCCTCAAGTTTCTGGCCTCCAGCAAACCCCCAACCATATCCTCCCAAGTAGCTGTGATAACAAGTGGGTACT
>NW_022333366.1:0-1286 GCF_002776525.5 Piliocolobus tephrosceles | reverse complement strand
TATTATTGTTATTATTGTTATTATTGTTATTATTATTATTATTATTAAAAGCATGACTACGGCCATTACCAGAAATAGTAGGATTATACTCTTTGATAGAATCATTCAGAGATAAACTATGATCATAAAAAATATTATTTTTTAATATTTTTTTTTTGTTTAAATCTTCATTTACATTTTGTTTTATACACTTCACTTTAAAATCTGCATTTTCGTTATTATTAAAAGTATTATTTTTATTTACTTCGCCATAAGTGTATGTACTAGTGTGAGAATTAGTGTGAGCATTAGTGTAAGCACTCGTATCTGTGTCGGCAAAGTATAATGTATGTTCTTTATTGTTCATGTCATTTTTAACATTTTTTAAATAATTTTGTTTTTTAATAGTATTATATGTATCATCATTGTATTTTAAATTAGCAACATTATTATTGCCACTAGTAGTAGTGGTGGCAGTATTGGAAAAAATAGAAGCAGTATTAGATGTAGTGGGAGTATTATGAGTAATGGAAATATGAGGAGTAATGGAAATATTAGGAATAGTAAGAGTATTAGAAGTAGTGGACGTATTAGAAGTAGTGAGATTATTAGGAGTAGTCGGAGTATTAAGAGTAGTCGGAGTATTAGAAGTAGTCGAAGTATTAGAAGTAGTGAGAGTATTAGGGGTAGTTGGAGTATTAGAAGCAGTATTATACAATGAATAATTTATAAAATCGTTCAAATGTTTATCAACATTTACCTCTTTTTCATTAGAAACAAACTTATATATTACATTTTGAGATTCATTCATTGTTGTGTTTTTCTCTTTTAATTCATTATTATCTATTAAATTTTTATACATATGATTATAGTTTTTAGCAATGTTATTATTTGTTGTATTTTCAGTTACAGTATATGTATTGTCATCATTCTGGCCATTAAAACTATTAGTATTACAAGGAATATTATCTTGTTTTTTATTTTTTATATTCTTATTTATATATGCATTTAGATAAGTAAACATATATTCATTATTGCCGTTGCTGTTGTTGTCATTAGTTTGCTCTTTACTATTGCTGTTATTAGTGTTATTGTTGATAGTACTATTAATGTTGCTAGTACTACTAATGTTGCTATGACTGCTGTTATTGATATTAATACTATTACTACTATTATTATTACGATTGTTATTATGTCCAATAGTAAGGTCACTACTACGCATAATACCACATGCGTTACTACGATAGTCACTCAGCCCATTCCTCATACGAATTTCATTTTCTTTTTTCTTCCTTTCTTTTAAATAC
>NW_022333364.1:0-5928 GCF_002776525.5 Piliocolobus tephrosceles | reverse complement strand
ACACTGTATGAAAAAAGCATTGTAAAACTTTTTGTTCTGTTAGCTGACGCATGTAGCCCCCAGTCACGTTTCCCAGGCTTGCTCAATTTATCACGACCCTGTCACGTGGACCCCTTAAAGCTGTAAGCCTTTAAAAAGGCCAAGCATTTCTTTCTCGGATAGCTCGGCTCTTAAGACGCGAGTCCGCCAACGCTCCCGGCCAAATAAAAAATCTCTTCCTTCTTTAATCCGGTGTCTGAGGAGTTTTGTCTGCGGCTCGTCCTGCTACAGGACTACAGGCACCCGCCACCACGCCCGGCTAATTTTGTGTATTTTTGGTAGAGACAGGGTTTCGGTGTCTTGGCCAGGCTGTTCTTGAATTCCTGACCTAAGGAAATCCACCCGCCTCGGCCTCCCAAAGTGGTGGGATTACAGGCGTGAGCCTTTTTTTCTGTGTGAGACAGAGTCTCACTCTACAGAAATTTTTTGTTTTTTTTTTTTTGAGACAGGGTCTCACTCTGTTGCCCAGGCTGGAGTGCAATGGCGTGGTCTCAGCTCACTGCAGCCTCTGCCTCCCAGGTTCAAGTGATTCTCTTGCCTCAGCTTCCCAAGTCGTGGGACTACAGGCGTGCGCTACCACACTTGGCTAATTTTTGTATTTTTAGTAGAGATGGGTTTTCGTCATGTTGTCCAGGCTGGTCCCGAACCCCCGGCCTCAGATGATCTGCCTGCCTTGGCCTCCCAAAGTGCTGGGATTACAGGCATGAGCCACCTCACCTGGCCTAACTCCAGAAATTTCTGCATAAGATATCCCTTAATTTGCATGTGATTAAAAGTGGGTATACATATGACTGCAGAAGTGCCTCTGAGTTGCTTTTCTGGGCTCACTGCCTATAGGGTAGCCCTGCTCTGCAAGGAGCAGTCCCTCTGCTGCTGCTGTACACGGCCACTTCCGTCAAAGGTGCTGTCTAACACCATGGGCTCACTCTTGAAATCTTTCCTGGGCAAAGCCAAGAATCCTCACAGGCTAAGCCACAATTTGGGGACTTCCCTGCCCTTCATCAAAAATATTTTTTTTAAGAGCTCTGGCCAGGTGCAGTGGCCCACGCCTCTAATCCTAAAACTTTGGGAGGCTGGGGAGGGCAGATCGCCTGAGGTCAGGAGTTCAAGACCAGCCTGGCTAACATGGTGAAACCCCATCTCTACTAAAAATACAAAATTAGCTGGGCGTGGTGGTGCGCACCTATAATCCCAGCTACTTGGGAGGCTGAGGCAAGAGAATCGCTTGAAGCCAGGAGGCGAAGGTTGCGGTGAGCCGAGATCTTGCCACTGAACTCCAGCCTGGGTGACAGAGTGAGACTCCATCTACAAAAAAAAAAAAACTCTATGATCAAAAGTCGGCTCAATTGAAAGCTGAGGTTCAAGCTCTTCCCTCCTCTGCTGTCTTTGGTATCACAAGATGTCCCATGTCTCAGACCCCTTTAAGGAACACAGAAAAAGGCGCCACTCACACCCTTTTGGGTCTTCTTCCTGTGGAGGCTGAAGAGTCATGGACAGAGTCCTTTCAGGTCTAAAACTCTGCTTTGTATTGTATCAACTGATCTCTTTGGCTTTGGGGGGCACCAAAGATTACTTTGTTTTTTGGTTTTTATTTTTTTGAGACGGAGTCTAGTTCTGTCGCCCAGGATAGAGTGCAATGGCACGATCTCGGCTCACTGCACCCTCCACCTCCTGGGTTCAAGCAATTCTCCCACCTCAATTTCCTGAGTAGCTGGGATTACAGGCAACCACGACTACACCAGGCTACTTTTTGTGTTTTCATAGAGATGGGGTTTCACCATGTTAGCCAGGTTGGTCTTGAACTCCTGACCTCAGGTGATCCACCAGCCTCGACCTCCCAAAGTGCTAGGATTACAGGCATGAACCACTGCACCTGACCACCAGAGATTACTTTGTACTGTGAGAAACTACGTGCTTTTGCGTGTGTGATTGCTAGTTAGTCACAAGTGAGAGCTGCAGTTCTGGAGGTGGCCGACAGCAGTGGTCTGCAATGAGTGTTAATTACACAGAGGACTGTGTAGTTCTGGAGGTGGCCGACAGCAGTGGTCTGCAGTAAGTGTTTATTACACAGGAGGCTATGCATTTCGCTTTGCATTTAGATCACTAAGACACCGCGTAAACACTTGGAGAAATGTCTTAGTAGTAGAGTGTACTGCGAAAGCATCGCGTGGCCCAGTCCCATGGTGCTTCCCTGTTTTGGGGGACATGGAATTCAGTATAAAAGTGGAATTCTTGATTTTTTTATTTTTTATTGTTTTTGACACAGGGTCTCACCCTATTGCCCAGGCTGGAGTGCAGTGGCATATTCTCAGCTCACTGCAACCTCTGCCTCCTGGGCTCAAGCAACCCCCCTGCTTCAGACTCCAGAGTAGCTGGGACTACAGGCTTGAGCCACCATGCCTGGCTAATTTTTGTATTTTTTGTAGGAATGGGTTTTTACCATTTTGCCCAGTCTGGTCTCAAACTCCTGGGCTCAAGCGATCCACCTGCCTCAGCCTCCAAAAGTGCTGGGATTACAGGCATAAGCCACTGCATCCAGCCAGAATTATTGATTTTTAAAAATCTAGATGCTCTGCCTTCCATTTGTGCCTGCTTGTCACATACTTAAATTGCTAGGCCCTAAGAACTGCAAATGCTTTGTTGGACCTGTTCCTTAATGGGCTCCACCCTGAGCTCAGTGGTTCTGTTGGAAAACAGAATAAATTAAAAGTTACTTATTTTAATGAAGTTGGTCTTCTTATAAAATCCTATGGTAAATTCTTATGATTTTATATTATTTTAATCTTCTTCTAACACACTCAGACTCCTTTTAAAAAGCTTAAATTTTCTCTGTGTGCTTTGAGATGTAAATTTACTACCCTGTGCTTCCTAAATCTAGGTAAGGGCTTCAGCATATGGGACAGATACACTTTAACTTTTTCCATATATAAAGACACAGTTTGGATCCAACTTTAATTTTTTTTTCTGGTTGTTGTTGTTGGTTTTTTTTTTTTTTTTTGAGACAGGGTCTCACTCTGTCATCCGGGCTGGATGCAGTGGCATGATCAAGGCTCACTGTAGCCTTGACGTCCCAGGCTCAAGCAATCCCCCAACCTTAGGTTCCTGAGTAAGCTGGGACCACAGGTACACACCATCATGCCTGGCCAATTTTTTTTTTTTTTTTTTTGAGACAGAGTCTCGCTCTGTTGCCCAGGCTGGAGTTCAGTGGCGTGATCTTGGCTCACTGCAAGCTCCGCCTCCTGGGTTCACACCATTCTCCTGCCTCAGCCTCCTGAGTAGCTGGGACTACAGGCGCCCACCACCACGCCCAGCTACTTTTTTTGCATTTTTAGTAGAGATGAGGTTTCACCATATCAGCCAGGATGGTCTCAATCTCCTGACTTCATGATCCGCCCGTCTCGGCCTCCCAAAGCTCTGGGATTATAGGTGTGAGCCACCACGCCCGGCCATGCTTGGTCAATTTTTAAAGCGTGTTTGTAGAGATGGGGTCTCACTATGTGGCCCAGGCTGGTCTCAGACCCCTGGGCTCAAGCAATCTTCCTAACTTGGCCTCCCAAATTGCTGAGATTACCAGCATGAGCCACCATGCCCAGCCAACTATCCTTTTAGAGTAGTGAGTTTTACTGTCCCATGGCCAAAACTTTAAAATCAAATCCTTAAAGTCTTTTTTTGTGTCTATCTGCATTATATCTACATGTATACAAGTTCGTATACTGTCTATATGGTACCATTGACTGATAAATAAAGGAGCACTCATCAATTAAATAATCAACCCAAATGCTTTTCAAGTTCATGTGACTTCAGTAATCTTTTATAAACGAAGAGAGTTTTAAAATTATTGGTAAAATAAAATAGAAATGTGTTCAGAATTTAATTTAGACATTCTCCTGGGTCTGTTGGTCAGTGCTGTTTATACTATTTCTGCTAGATGTTTTAAAATCATAAAGCTATCAGTTTTATGATATTTTTTGATACTTGTTTAATTTGTGAACTTATATCCTTGGACTTGAGCCTTTAGATTTTGAGGTCTGGACAAGTGGCCATCATGAGACCTGGGAACACTGCCTGGGCCCTTTCCTTTCAGATCCAGCTGTGCCTCTTGGCCATGCTGGGAGGGGTCACACCCTTCAGGCTTTGTCCTTACAGCTGTGCTTTGATCTTGGGCTCTGCATCTGGTACATAATTTAAATTGCTTATTTCCTGTGGTTTTCACTGAAAACTGGAGTTACTAAGAATTAGCATTGTAATTAATATATGTAATTAAAACGACTAGGTATAAGAGAAACAATTTTAGGCCAGCCGCCATGGCTCATGCCTGTAATCCTAGCATTTTGGGAAGCCAAGGCAGGCGGATCACCTGAGCTCAGGAGTTCAAGACCAGTCTGGGCAACATGGCAAAACCCCGTTTCTACTAAAACAATAAAAAAAAATTAGCTGGGCATGGTGGCACACGCCTGTAATCCCAGCTATTTGGGAGGCTGAGGCACGAGAATTGCTTGAACCTGGGAGGTGGAGGTTGCAATGAGCCAATGTCATGCCACTGCACTCCAGCCTGGGTGACAGAACAGAGAGAAACAATTTTATGTACAGAGTGTGTACAGAAAACAGAAAAGATTGAGCAATTTTTCTTTCGTTTTCTTTTTTTTTCTTTTTTTTGAGACTGAGTCTTGCTCTGTCACCCAGGCTGGAGTGCAGTGGCACGATCTCAGCTCACCGCAACCTCTGCCTCCCAGGTTCAAGCAATTCTCCTGCCTTACCCTCCCAAGTAGCTGGGACTACAGGCACCCGCCAGCACACCAGCTAATTTTTGTATTTTTAGTAGAGATGGGGTTTTACCAATTGGCCAGGCTGGTCTCGAACTCCTGACCTCAGGTGATCTACTGGCTCGGCCTCCCAAAGTGCTAGGATTACAGGCGTGAGCCACCGCACCTGGTGTCTCGTTCTGTTGCCCAAGCTGGAGTGCAGTAGTGTGATCTTGGCTCACTACAACCTCTACCTCCCAGGTTCAAGCAGTTCTCCTACCTCAGTCTCCCTAGTAGCTGGGATTATAGGCACCTGCCACCAGACCCAGCTAACTTTTTATATTTTTGGTAGAGGCAGGGTTTCACCATGTTGCCCAGGGCGGTCTCGAACTCCTGACCTCGTGAACCACCTACCTTGGCCTCCCAAAGTGTTGGGATTATAGGCATGAGCCACCATAGCCAGCCAATTTTTTTTTATTTTACATAAGATAATTTTGTGTGATCAAAATAAAAAAGGGGGAAGGAAAACAAATTTTGGTACTAATACAGAATGCCAATATAGAAAGGAGGTATAGGCCAAAACTGGAGCTGTAGTGAGTTGTATGAGGTTTGTGGAAGATTAATCTTGTGAAAAGAATTTTCTGGCTGGGCTCAGTGGCTCACACCTGTAATCCCAGCACTTTGGGAGGCCAAGTTGGGAGGACTACTTGAGCTCAGGACTTCAAGATAAGCCTGGGCAACATAGCAAGACCTCATCTCTACTAAAAATCCAAAGAATTAGCCAGGTATGGTGGTACATGCCTGTGGTCCTACCTACTCAGAAGGCTGAGGCAGGAGGATTGCTTGAGCCCAGGAGTTCAAGGCTGCAGTGAACCACGTTCATGCCACTGTACTCCTGGGCGACAGAGTGAGACCTTGTCTCAAAAAAAATAAGAGACCAACATGGTAAAACCCTGTATCTACTAAAAATACAAAAATTAGCCAGACATGGTGGTGCACCCTGTAATCCCAGCTACTCGGGAGGCTGAGACAAGAGAATCACTTGAACCTGAGAGGCGGAGATTACAGTGAGCTGAGATCGCGCCACTGCACTCCAGCCTGGGTGAGAGAACAAGACTCTGCCTCAAAAAAAAAAAAAAAAAAAAAA
>NW_022333362.1:0-2184 GCF_002776525.5 Piliocolobus tephrosceles | reverse complement strand
CTTAAAAGGCTGTTTCCTAGGCTGGGCTCAGTGGCTCCCATCTGTAATCCCAGCACTTTGAGAGGTCAAGGCAGGAGGGTCACTTAAGGCCAGGAGTTTGTGACCAGCCTGGGCAACAGACGGAAACCCTGTCCCTACACACACAAAAAAAAAAAAAAAAAAAAGAAAAGAAAAGAAAGAAAAAGAAAAAATGAGCCAGGTGGGGTGCTGTGTGCCTGTAGTCCCAGCTATTCAGGAGGCTGAAGTCGGAGGATTGCTTGAGCCCAGGAGGTAGAGGCTGCAGTGAGCTGTGATCCCAACACTGCATTTCAGCCTGGGCAACCAAGCAAGTCCCTGTCTCAAAAAATAATAAAAAAGGGATGTTTCCTAAAACAGCTTTTTTATTTTTACTGTTTTTGAGATGGAGTCTCGTTCTGTCACCCAGGCTGGAGTGCAATGGCATGGTCTCGGCTCACTGCAACTCCAACTGAACTCCGTCTCCCGGGTTCAAGTGACTCTCCTGCCTCAACCTCTCAAGGAGTTGTGGTTACAGGTTCTCGCCACCACTCCTGGCTCATTTTTGTATTTTAATGGAGATGGGGTTTCACCATGTTGGCCAGGCTGGTCTTGAACTCCTGACCTCAAGTAGTCTTCCCACTTCGGCCTCCCAAAGTGCTGGGATTACCCGAACGAGCCACCACGACTGGTCTCTAAAACAGCTTTGAACAGGGAACCTCTGACATAAAGATCCTTTATTCACGTCTTGGTGGACGAATGTTATGAATCACAAGACCAGAGCCTTTTGAGGAGGAAGAGCTATTGTAGAGCTTTCCAGGAAATGGAGTTGAAGCTATACACCCTGATGAAGGGATGTAGAGGTAAGTCTTTCATGCATGAATCCAGCGGTTTGCCTGTTGGGACTCAAGCATTAATGACTTAACTGACCTTCATCCAGGACTCCCTGTGTGCCAGGCATAGCTTTCCGGACTGGGGAATGCAGCAGTGAATGAAAGGCAAAAATCCATGCCCATGTAGAGTTCTCATTCTAATTCAAAGGAATCAACTAAACACAATTGCATGGCGTTGCATGTAAGAACATATCAAGTAGTATGGAGTACAGGAATGCAGAGGAAGGAACCACCTCCTGGGGGAACACAGTCTAGGATAAAATGTTGTGGTTTTGGAGACTTGCAGGAGGTGGGTGAGTGGGCAAAAGTGTGTTAGTTTTTCTAGGGAAGAAACACAATTCTTCAGTTGCAAGACCCAAGGGAAATGGCACTGGGACATACCCAAAGCTTGTTTCCTTGGATTTCACGAAGAGTGCCTTGAACCCTAGGAATATGACAACATCCAAGCAATGTCCTGAAACAGTCAGAATCAGGGGAACTCCCAATGGTTAAAGCAGGTAGAGAGAAGAGGACACCCAGCGTATCTTAGCTTCCCTGATCTGCACACATTTGCCCCAACAATGGAATCGCTGAGACTCTTCCAACTTTACAGACCAGCATCTCTTTCCTGAGTATCTCACGTTCATGAGACACAATTGCCAAGGTGGAGATGGGAAGTGCTGTAGGAACACAGGCAAAATGGCCAAAGATAACTCTTACAGAGGGAAGAGTGAGTGAGTAGAACACAGACCAACAACAAAAACAACAGAATAAAAAACAAGAAAAAAATTGCCTTCCTCCATCATAACTTGAAACGTCTTAGTGTACATGGTTTTTTCAGTCAATGTCATAAAAAAATTTAAATTTATTTACTATCAACTAAATGTAATCCCCAGGTGCTGGTGGAGATAGCAGAACTGAACTCCTCGCAAAACAATGTCTGTGCATTTCAAAAGCGACTGGTCTTTCACCATGGAGATGAGAATTTTTAAGTCATTAAATAATACTTGTATCCAACCACCTCCCCCTTTTTTTTTGAGACAGAGTCTCACTCTATCACCTAGGCTGTAGTGCATTGGCACAATCTTGGCTCACGGCAACCTCCGCCTCCTGGGTTAAAGCGATTCTCCTGCCTCAGCCTCCCCAGTAGCTGGGATTACAGGCACGCATCACTCTGCCCAGATAATTTTGTATTTTTAGTAGAAACAGGTTCACCATGTTGGCCGCTGGTCTCGAACTCCTGACCTCAGGTGATCTGCCTGAGGAGACCTCGGCCTCCCAAAGTGCTGGGATTACAGGTGTGAAGCACTTCTTTTTT
>NW_022333361.1:0-4091 GCF_002776525.5 Piliocolobus tephrosceles | reverse complement strand
AAACCGATTCTAAAATTTATATAGTATTTAATATAATAATTATATAAATGTAAAGATCCTAGAATAGCCCAGACCATCTTAAAGAACAAAGTTAGAAGACTTAAACTACCAAAAAATTAGTGTAAAACTTGGTAATTAAAACAGTGTGATAATGGCACAATGATAGATGGTAAACTGATGGAAGGAAACGGAAATTTCAGAAATAGACTACACATATATAGTCAATTGATTGATGACAAAGCTGCCAATTGCATTTCAGTGAGTAAAAGATTGTCTTTTCAATAAATTGTGCTGATGCCAATGGATATCTGTAGGGGGAGGGGGAAAACGAGACCCTTACCTCAAAGTACACATAAATATTAATTTGAGATGGATTCTAGACCTAATTGTGAAAGGTAAAACACTAAAGATCCTAGAATAGTGGTTTTTAAATGTGGCCCCCAGAATCTCCGGGGTTTTCTGAAATCTTTTTCAGGAGTCCATAAGGTCAAAAGTATTTTTTTGCTAGTACTAAGATGTGGCATGCCTATACATTGTGTCCATGTTTGTGCTCACAGTGTAAAAGCAATGGTGGGTAAAATTGCTGATCCTCTAGCATGAATCAAGGCAATGGCATCACGATTGTCCTAATGATCATCATAAACTCATAGTAAAAAAAAGTTCACCTTAGAATGTCCTTGATGGAGCAATAAAATGTATTAATTTTATTAAAATTTGACCCTTGAGTACACTTCCTTTTAATATTATCTTTAAACATTACATTAGTATTTGGTATTCTGGGACCACATGGAAAGCAAACATAAAATACTTCTGTTGCAAACCAAAGTATAACAGTTAGCTCAAGGGAAAGCACTAGGGAAATTGTTTGAATCGTGGGAGAAAATAGTGGCTTTTTAAATGGAATACTGTTTCATAGATTGCTATTTTTAGTGGAAAGAATGGCTGATGGGCGTGGTGGCTCACACCTGTATTCCCAGCACTTTGGAAGTCTGGTGTGGGTGGATCACTTGTGGCCAGGAGTTCAAGATCAGCCTGGCCAACATGGCAAAACCTGTCTCTACTAAAAATACAAAAATTAGCTGGGGGTGGCATGCACCTGCAGTCCCAGCTACTCAGGAGGCTGAGGCACACGAATCGCCTGAACCCAGGAGGCAGAAGCTGCAGTGACCAAAGATTGTGCCACTGCACTCTAGCCTGGGTAAAAGAGAGAGACCCAAACAAAAAAAAAAAAAAAAAAAAAAAAAAAAAAAAAAAAAAAAAGAATGGCTAAAATCTATGGTTATTTAGACTTGAGTATTTGACAGACATTTTCTCAAAAATGAATGAAACGAGCCCATCACAGTATTTGCCACTGTGAGCTTGACAGGTTCCCACTAAGACTTCTCTGAGATGAGTGGTGATATTAATGAATTGTATATGTATTTATTAATAATTGTATAATGAAATGTGTCAGTGTTTGGAAGGTTTGTATAATTCAGTGAACCAGTATTTTCCAAATGGCCAAGTCATGCTGTTACAAAACCATGCGTGAGTAAAAAAAATCTATTCAAGTGCAAAATAGACCAATGAATTTCAATGTAACACAACATGAAAAGTTTACTGATATGGTTTCAAATGCCATTGCAACCAATTTTGGGGAGCTACCATTTGTTGAGTTTTGGTATAGTATTGGAGAAAAATACCCACAGTTATCTAAAAAGGCTACTAAAATGTTCTTCCCTTTTCAACTACATATTTTAGTTTGAGTTTAGATTTTCTTCATACACAGTTATGTGCTGTATGAGGACATTTTGCTCAATGACTGAATATACGTGACGTTCGTTCCATGAGGTATAATGGAGTTGAAAAGTTCTTATCGCCTAGTGACATGATAGCCATCATAACGCCCTAGCACAAGGCATTATTTATGTGTTTGTGGTGATGTTGGTGTAAACAAACTTACTGTGCTACTAGTCACATACAAGTACAGCAATAAAATTATATACAGTAGTCAATACTTGATAATGATAATAAATGACTATATTACTGGTTTATGTATTTACTATACCATAGTTTTTATTATTATTGTAGAGTGTACCCTTTCTACTTATTTTTTTAAAAAGTTAACTGGGAAACAGCCTCAGGCAGGTCCTTCAGGAGGTATTCCAGAAGGCATTGTTGTCATAGGAGATGACAGCTCCCTGTGTGTTTGCCCGTGGAGACCTTCTAGTGGGACAAGATGGAGAGGCAGAAGACAGTGATATTGACTGTCCTGACCCTAGGCTAATGTGCATGTTTGTGTCTTAGTTTTTTACAAACTGTTTAAAAAGTAAGAAAATAAAAAATTACTGACACTCAAATTCCAAAAAGAAAATAAAAAATAAAAAAGTTTAAAAATAGAAAAAAGTGTAGAATAAAGATAGAAAATATTTTTGTACAACTTTACAGTGTGTTTGTGTTTGAAGCTGTTACTACAAAAGAGTAAAAAAGTTAAAAAATTAAAAGTTTAAGAGTAAAAATGTAATAGTAAGCTGTTTCATTTATTGAAGAAAAATATTTGTTTAGAAAATAAATTTAGCAAAATCCCCTAATGACACATTTTTCAGAATGTATCACCATTGTTAAGTGATACTTAACAGTACTTCAAGCAAAACACATACTGCAGCAAAGTGAATGCAGAAACCCATACAGGAATTCAGCTATTGTCTATCAAGTCAGACATTAAACAGATTATAGAAATGTAAAACGGTATCAACATTCTCACAATTTTTGTTTGTTTGGAAAAATGTAGTTATTTTCCATAAAATGTTATTTGTGTTACGTAATGAGTTTATTATCTTTAAATGTATTAATAAATATTTGTAAATTTTCTATTTTTATTTCTAATATGCTAAATATTGATAGATACAACCCACATAAACAAAAACTCTTTGGGTTCCTCAAAAGTGTTTAAGAGTATAAATGGATCCCAAGACTAAAAAAGTTGAGAACTAGTATTTTAGAAGATACCATAGGAAATAGCCAACCATAACCATATAAGAAAAAAATTGTTAGATTGGACTTCATTAAAATTCAGAATTTTTTCATCAAGTCACAGATTGTCAAAGATTTTTAAAATGACTCATAAGCTGATTTTCAAAATGGGCAAAGAACTTGAACAATCTTTCGCGCAAATGGCTAAGAAGTCTATGAAAAAGGGCTCAACATCATTAGTCATCATAGAAATGCAAAATAAAATACAATGAGATACCACTTCATTCTCATCTAGAGAGGCCAAATTAGAACGAACTGATAAGTGCCAAATGCTGGCAAAGATGTGGAACAATGGGAACTCTCATATAGCACTGATGAGGGTGTAAATTGGTACAACCCCTTTGGAAAACTGTTAGCAGTATCCTTTAATGATGTAGACATACATACTCTGTAACTTAGCAATTCTGTAGTATACTAAGTATATACCATGGAAAAAAACTCACCAAAAGATATGTATAAGAATGTTCATAGTTGGCCAGGCACGGTGGCACATGCCTGTAATCCCAGCACTTTGGGAGCCCGAGGCAGATGAATCACCTGAGGCCAGGAGTTCGAGACCAGCCTGGCCAACATGATGAAACCCTGTCTCTACTAAAAATACAAAAAATTAGCTGGGTGTGGTGGTGGGTGCCTGTAATCCCAGCTACTCGGGAGACTGAGGCAGGAGAACCACTTGAACCTGGAAGCCAGAGGTTTCAGTGAGCCGAGGTTGCATGCCATTGCACTCCAGCCTGGGCAACAAGAGTGAAACTCCATCTCGGGGGGAAAAAAAAAAAGTTCATATAGCAGCTTTCTTTAAAGTAGCCGCAAACTGGAAACAGCTCAAATGTTGATCAATAGGAAAAAACATAAATGAAATGTCATATATTGCAAAATGAAGCTACTGATACACACAGATACATCTCACAGATACCGGGTAGGTGTGGTGGCTCATGCCTGTAATCCCAGCCCTTTGAGAGGCCGAGGTGGGAGGAACACTTGAGCCGAGGAGTACATCCTACATGGTCAGAAAGGTCAGACAGAATAGTAGTTATCTCTGGGGCAGGGATTGACTTGGTACAGGTATGAGAATGACAGAA
>NW_022333360.1:0-1294 GCF_002776525.5 Piliocolobus tephrosceles | reverse complement strand
TGAAGCTGCTGATGAGATAATAAGCTTCCCCTATAAAGAGCTCAGGAGTTGGGCGAGCGGGCGCACACATGAGCACTGAGAGACAAAATGGTGGAGTTTAACTTGTGTTTGACCTCATGGGAACACTCGACTGGTAAGGGGAAGACGCCTCAGGTGAGTATAAACACAGCTCCCCTCCCAAGTGCTGGCAGGCCTCTGTGCATGCGGACAGCCCACCCCAAGGGAGGAGTCAGGGGAGAAGGCACACAGACCCCACATGCGTGCCAACACATAAAACCCTTTTTTTTTCTTGAGACAGAGTCTCACTTGTCGCCCGAGCTGGAGTTCTGTGGCGCAATCTCGTGTCACTGCAACCTCCGCCTCCCGGGTTCAAGCGACTCTCCTGCCTCAGCCTCCCAAGTAGCTGGGACTACAGGTGCCCAGCAGTCCCCCACCGCCCCCCCCAGCACCCCCCCCGCCAGGTGACGCTCGTTCTCCTAGTAGACACAGGGTTTTACCATGTTGCCCAGGCTGGTCTCGAACTCTGGACCTCAAGTGATCCGCCCGCCTCGGCCTCCCAAAGTGCTGGGATTATAGGCATGAGCCACTGCACCTGGCCTACCCTAAGTCGAAGGTCAAACCACACGCTTGATCTCTCAAGTTGCCCGCTTGGCCCTCTTCCAAGGGTGCTTTTTTTTCTTTCGTTCCTGCTTGAAAGCTTTTTAATAAGCTCCTGTTCTAAACCTTGCCTCCTCGGTCCTCAGTCTCCCACTTATCCTTATGCCCCTCAGTTGAACTCGTTCTTTTTTTTTTTTTTTTTTTTTTTTTTTGAGACAGAGTCTCACTCTGTTGCCAGGCCGGAGTGCAGTGGCACAATCTTGGCTCACTGCAACCTCTGCCTCCTGGGTTCAAGCGATTCTCCTGCCTTGGCCTCCTGACTAGCTGGTGTCATGCGCGTCCGTGTGAAGAGACCAACAAACAGGCTGTGTGTGAGCAATAAAGCTTTTTCATCACCTGGGTGCAGGTGGGCTGAGTCGGAAAAGAGAGTCAGCAAAGGGAGATGAGTGGGGCCGTTTTGGCTGGGCGCGGTGGCTCACGCCTGTAATCCCAGCACTTTGGGAGGCCGAGGCGGGTGGACCACAGTGAAACCCCGTCTCTACTAAAAATACAAAAAAAAAAAAAAATTAGCTGGGCGCGGTGGCGGGCGCCTCTAGTCCCAGCTACCCAGGAGGCTGAGGCAGGAGAATGGCGTGAACCCGGGAGGCGGAGCTTGCAGTGAGCCGAGATCGCGCCACTGCACTCCAGCCTCCTGGGT
>NW_022333359.1:0-8130 GCF_002776525.5 Piliocolobus tephrosceles | reverse complement strand
ATTTTTGTATTTTTAGTAGAGACTGGGTTTTGCCATGTTGGCCAGGTCTCAAACTCCTGACCTCAAGTGATCCACCTCCCTCGGCCTCCCAAAGTGCTGGGATTACAGGTGTGAGCCACCGTGCCCAGCCTGCTTTCTTTTTTGTCTGTTTTAGTAAGTTTAGTATATTTCTACTTTGTTTCAGGTTTATTGTCATCCATAGTTGATGGTTTATTTTTAGTCATTAAACTGTATATATACATTTTCTGTATTTTCTTTTCTTTCTTTTTTTTTTTTTTTTTTTTGAGACGGAGTCTCGCTCTGTCGCCCAGGCTGGAGTGCAGTGGCCGGATCTCAGCTCACTGCAAGCTCCGCCTCCCGGGTTTATGCCATTCTCCTGCCTCAGCCTCCCGAGTAGCTGGGACTGCAGGCGCCAGCCACCCCGCCCAGCTAGTTTTTTGTATTTTTTAGTAGAGACGGGGTTTCACCGTGTTAGCCAGGATGGTCTCGATCTCCTGACCTCATGATCCGCCCATCTCGGCCTCCCAAAGTGCTGGGATTACAGGCTTGAGCCACCGCACCCGGCCTGTATTTTCATATAATTCACAATTTTAAAGGCAAAATTAAAAAAAAAATAGGTTGGCCGTGGTGGCTCACGCCTGTAATCCTAGCACTTTGGGAGACTGAGACGGGCAGATCACCTGAGGTCAGGAGTTTCAGACCAGCCTGGCCAACATGGAGAAACCCCATCTCTACTAAAAATACAAAAATTAGCCGGGTGTGGTGGTGCTCATCTGTGGTCCCAGCTACTCGGGAGGCTGAAGCACGAGAATCCTTTGAATTGGGAGGCGGAGGCTGCAGAGAGCCGAGATTACACCACTGCACTCCAGCCTTGGTGACAGAGACAGACTCTGTTTCAAAAAAAAAGTAATCACATTACCTGCTTTAAAGCATACATACAATTCAGTGGTTGTTAGTATACTCACAATGTTGTGACAACATCACTAATAATTCCAGAACATTTTCATTACCCCAAAAAGAAACCCCTTACTTGTTAGCAATCTCCGTTCCCCCCTCCTCTAGCCCCTGGCAACCGTTCATCTCCTTGCTGTCTCTATGGATTTGCCTATTCTGATCTTTTATGTGAATGGAATCACACGCTATGTGGCCTTTTGTGTGTAGCGTCTTTCACTCAGCACAACGTTTCCAAGGCTCATCCGCGTTGTGGCATGGATCAGTATTTTATTTCTTTTTTTTGAGACGGAGTCTCGCTCTGCCGCCCAGGCTGGAGTGCAGTGGCCGGATCTCAGCTCACTGCAAGCTGTGCCTCCCGGGTTTAGGCCATTCTCCTGCCTCAGCCTCCCGAGTAGCTGGGACTACAGGCGCCCACCACCTCGCCCGGCTAGTTTTTTGTATTTTTTTTAGTAGAGACGGGGTTTCACCGTGTTAGCCAGGATGGTCTCGATCTCCTGACCTCGTGATCCGCCCGTCTCGGCCTCCCAAAGTGCTGGGATTACAGGCGTGAGCCACCGCGCCCGGCCTTTTTTTTTTTTTTTTTTGAGGCGGAGTCTCGCTCAGCTCACTGCAAGCTCTGCCTCCCGGGTTTACGCCATTCTCCTGCCTCAGCCTCCTGAGTAGCTGGGACTACAGGCGCCCGCCACAGCGCCCGGCTAATTTTTTTTGTATTTTTAATAGAGATGGGGTTTCACCGTGGTCTCGATCTCCTGACCTAGTGATCCGCCCACCTCGGCCTCCCAAAGTGCTGGGATTACAGGCGTGAGCCAACGCGCCCGGCCAAGTTTTTAAATTTTCAAAGTAAGCAGTTGAAAAGAAAAAACTCACCTTAAGCAATCATTGGATGAAAGAGGAGAACATACAGAAATGACAAGCTTTGAGAGCATCCTGAAAAGAGGAACACATCTTACCCCAACCTCTACACACAACTCAAGCTTTCCATGAGGGACAGTTAGAATAGTCAAGATATGCATGATTAAGGAGGATAGATCAAAACTCAACGACAACCAGAAAAATAACGAGAGAAGCCAAAGGGGAAGCAAAGGAAGGGAGAAAAGGAGAATAAAGATTAAAACTGGGATGAATAAAATAAAAAACATAAAATAGTAAAAATTGTAAATAAATACAAAAGCTGATCCTTTAACAACAGAAAAAAATTGATAATTTCCTAACAAAATGCAACTTTCTGAAAACCCAACAAGAACTAGAAAATTTGAGTCTACAAATTACCGTTTTAAAGTAGAGAAGGAAGCCAGGCTCAGTAGCTCACGCCTATAATCCCAACACTTTGGGAGGCCAAGGTGGGAGGATCACTTGAGTCTAGGAGTTTGAGGCCAGCCTGAGCAACATAGTGAGACTCTCATCCCTACAAAAATAAAAATTAAAAAATTAGCTGAAGGCCGGGCGCGGTGGCTCAAGCCTGTAGTCCCAGCAGTTTGGGAGGCCGAGACGGGCGGATCACGAGGTCAGGAGATCGAGACCATCCTGGCTAACACAGTGAAACCCCGTCTCTACTAAAAATACAAAAAAAACTAGCCGGGCGAGGTGGCGGGCGCCTGTAGTCCCAGCTACTCAGGAGGCTGAGGCGGGAGAATGGCATGAACCCGGGAGGCGGAGCTTGCAGTGAGCTGAGATCTGGCCACTGCACTCCAGCCTGGGTGACAGAGCGAGACTCCGTCTCAAAAAAAAAACAAAAAATTAGCTGAACGTGGTGGCACACACCTGTAGTCCTAGCTGCTCTGGAGGCTGAGGGGAGAAGATTGCTTGAGCCCAGGAATTTGAGGCTGCACTGAGCTACGATCATGCCACCACACTCCAGCTTTGGCAATGGAGGGAGACCCTGTGTCAAATAAAATAAAATAGAGAGGGGATTCTCCATAAATACAGTACCAACCCTAAGTAGTTTCAAAGCCAAATCCTATATAATCTTTCAAGACAAAATAATTCTGATATCATTTAAACTATTCCAGTCCACACAAAAACATTTCATAAAGCCAACAATACCTAAACCTAGGTTGATACCCAAACCTCCTAAACAGGGTACAAAAAGAAACATATGAACAACTGTCACTTCTGATTACAAATGCAAAAATTCTGAATAAAAGATAAGTACATGGATTCCAGCGATATAGCAAAATAATAAGATATTATGTCTGACCAAGACGTAATATTCTATTATTATGAATAGCATAGAATTTCGAGTGTACTACAGAAATACAGAGGTGATTCAACATCAGGAAATCTTTCCATAGAATTCATTACTCAGCAAATTAAAGGAGGAAACTCACAGGATCACTAGTTGCTGACCAGGCATTTAATACATTTCGACAGGCGTTCCTTGAAAAAGAAAGAACATCTCTTCTAAAATGAGACTTTGGGTAGAAACACGTGAAGGTGATAGTGAGAGACAGCATTTCCACTCTTCTGCATAGCAACACGAAAGCAACGGGGTGCATGGAAACCCCCTGCCAACTCCATTGCTGGCAAAAGGAGGAGTCAGACAGCCTCCTAGCAAGCAAAGCAGAAATCTTTCCCAAGCCCCAGGTTCTGAAGATATTCTCCTGTTGTCTTCTACAAGCTTTACTGTTTTCCCTTTTGTTCTTAGATCTACAACACACCTGGAATTGATTTTTTTTTTTTTTTTTTTTTTTTTTTTTTTTTTTTTTGGTATGATGTCAGGCAGTGGTCATGATTTGTTTTTCTTTAAAAACACAAAAAGACTTCCAGACTGAAGATCCTCAAGAAGGATTCCGTAGGGTCTTATTACAAGGTTCATTTTGGGTCTTGTTTTTAAGCAATGCCAGGAAGCTGACCAAAGTACTCTCTTCCTTTAAAAGCAACAGTGCATTGAGATGCATCTCCCTTTGAGGGCAGAGGCATTTGCTTACACATATCGGAACTTGGGCACTTTTACATTGCAAGGGAACCATTGGCAATTCTCCGGTCCCATCACAATTGCCTGCTGGAGAAAATGCACAGTGTGAACCCCTGGGGAGGGGATATTGCCAATTCTATGACTTGCACAACTCGCAAATCGAGTCCTTCCTCTCCTTTCACACCCTCACTGTCTCAGTGCCAGCCATCTGCATCCTTAGGATGAGGCCATGACCCAAAGGGGCTGCTAGGGCGCTAGCCTTCTTCCTTTCTGTCTTTGCAATCCCTCCAATGGGTTGTCTGTGATGCACACCACATTCTGGTTTAATGCTTATTCAATTATAAACTGTTTTCTTTCTCTTCTACTTTTGTGGAGAGGTTTTCTGGGTTGGGAGAAGATTTTGTTTTTAATTACGTTTCCCCAACATACTCCATAACAATGGAGAAAGGAGTTGTCCCCTTTCCCCATTGCTATGGAGTATGTTGGGGAAATGTAACTCATCCGACCAGGCACTTTCTCAGGCATCAGTCCCAATCAAGTCATGTTATTATAACAAGTGTTGTCCTTTCCCCATTGCTATAGAGTATGTTGGGGAAATTTAATTAAAAACAAAAGACAGAAAGGGCCTCACTCTTCTATACAGCTAAGTGGGTCTGTATCCACTACAGTAGGCAAGTTTCACAATTCGGAGCCAGGTGGCAGCTGAAACTGAGAGATGAGGAGAGTTATCTTCCTGGATGATTAATTACATTTCAAAAAGCTGACTCCCGGATCCCAGAGGAGAGGAAACATTCCCGAGTTGTGAAACTGGCCAGAGCTTCTTTAGCCATTTAAAAGATCTACATACATTTGAAAAGGACTGAGAAAGAAATTCCAAAAGATAAAGGAAAAAAGTGCAGGGAGTCTCTTGCCTTATTTTCAACAAAGAGAATGAAGCCTCTTGTTTTTAATCTGTATTTGCCCTTACAATCTTCTTCCTGTGTTACTATGAAATAATAACATTGCGATATTTAATTAACACCATTGTTGCTTTTACCTTTTTCTGGGCAAGATGCAGATGCCTAAATATCCAGCTAGTCCATAGTAAAATGCAAAACAATGACCACAATTGAAATAGCATCAGTTTTTGAATTCAGTACAATATTTGCTTTGGAGGACAACGTTCAAATATATCACACCAATGGTGCAGGGTTCAATCAGATTCTTCGTGAGCAATGTGTAAACATTTCCCTCCATCACACATTAATTGTACTAGCTGTCATGACATCTTCATTGCTTGAGCTTTCAAATAGCTAACCATTTGAATATTGTTTCGTGGTTCCTTACAAAATATTATCCAATCCAAGCTTAAGGAGTAGTTTAACTCTGGAGTCTTATAATTTAAATTTTTAATGAAGAGTTTTCCTTGTAAGACCCCCAGAATTTCTTGAGTTTTCATCATATATATATATATGTAACATTTTTTTTTTTTTTTGAGAAGGAGTCTTGCTCTGTTGCCCAGGCTGGAGTGCAGTGGCGTGAAGTGGCGTGATCTCTGCTCACTGCAACCTCTACCTCTTGGGTTCAAGCAATTCTCCTGCCTCAGCCTCCAGAGTAGCTGGAATGACAGGTGCCTACCACCAGGCCAGGCTGGTCTCAAACTCCTGGCCTCAAGTGATCCACCCACTGTGGCCTCCCAAAGTGCTAGGATTACAAGCGTGAGCCACCACGCCTGGCCCTGTAACATCATATTGACAATAATAACATAGGCCCTTTGGTAATTGTTCTGTCTTCCTGAATAATATTTCTCAATGTGAACTACAAAGATACCTATGGCCATATCTAGGATCAAAGTCTTATTATGAACTTCCAGGGTGTAATGTACACAGCCCTATCTGTTTTTTGTTTGGTTGGTTGGTTGGTTTTGAGACGGAGTTTTGTTCTTGTTGCCCAGGCTGGAGTGCAATGGCATGATCTCAGCTCACAGCAACCTCCGCCTCCTGGGTTCAAGTGATTCTCCTGCCTCAGCCTCCCGAGTAGCTGGGATTATAGGCATGCACCACCATGTCCGGCTAATTTTTGTATTTTTAGTAGAGATGGGGTTTCTCCATGTTGGTCAGGCTGGTTTCAAACTCCCGACTTCAGGTGATCTGCCCACCTCAGCCTCCCAAAGTGCTGGGATTACAGGCATGAGCCACCACGCCCGGCCTGCCCTATCTGTTTTCACTTGAGGATAAACTCATCCTACCGGCACTTTCTCAGACATCAGTTCCAATCAAGTTATGTTATTATAACAGCCTATTAAGTCTCCCTGGATAACAGACAACCTTTGTTTATCTATCCATACTGGGACTGGAGAGAACTTGCTTTGTACAATTAATGAAGTGACATTACACCTGTCTTCTCAGCCTCTGTCTGTAAATGCCAGCTTTCTATTTGTCTATTGATTAGATGCTATTCTTTTCATCCGTTCCAGTCATAGTCTCAATACCTAATTGTTTCCTTAAATATGAATAGACCTGCTAATGATGATATTGTAGAACTGTTTTGTAGCTAATTGCTGCTGGGTTATGAGTGAGGGCCTCCTACAGCTTGATGAGATTATGTCTTCCCAGCATTAAATTATTCCAAACAGATCAATTTCAAATGTTAACAAATAACATGTTTGTTAGTAAAAATGTGAGTCTTACAGTAATTCAAATAACCACTACCGTGGATAGAGCAGCCAATACCAGTTACAGGAAAAGTCCTTTGTGGGAACGACAGTGCAATCAATCCTCCCAAGGGTCCAGCTGCGTTTTTCTTTCCCTCTGATGGCCCTATAGGTGATCAGTAGCATTTGAAAGGGTTCCTCTCAGCACAGTGGCAGCCCAGGCCTTTCCCCTGGAAAAGCTTTGATGCAGAGGAAACCTCCCAGTCAACTGGGATGGTGGACTTCTTTGGAGGGATACCTCCGGATCCTTCTGACTTTTTAAGTCTCATGGTTTCTAAAGAAGAGAAAAGCCCTATTAAGTATTGAGTATGATTATGGGAGGATTCAGTTAAATCAGGCGTAGCAAGGACAGGCACAGTGGCTCATGCCTGTAATCCCAGCACTTTGGAAGGCTGAGGCAGGCGGATCACCTGAGGCCAGGAGTTCAAGACCAGCCTAGCCAACATAGCAAAACCCCATCTCTACAAAAAATATAAAAGAAACTATCCAGGCATGGTGGCACATGCCTGTAATCGCAGCTACTTGGGAGGCTAAGGCAGGAGAATCACTTGAATCTGGGAGGCAGAGGTTGCAGTGATTCGAGATCGTGCCACTGCACTACAGCCTGGGCAACAGAGCAAGATTCTTTCTGAAAAAACAAAAATAAATAAAAACATTTTTAAAAAGTCAGGCCTAGGACTTGGTCTTGGACCCAAGTTAGAGCTAGGTCACTCTTGCTTAAAGGAGTCACTGTAATTTTAAACAAGGCTAGTGGTAAAGTTCCAGTCCATCTTAACATTGTAGGTTGCGGAATCTTAGCCAATGAGTCTTTCAGAGCTGGATTCATTAAATTGTTGATTCATTAATTTTTTTATTCTACTGGTTGACAGTAGGAATAAAATGACTTTTTCTGTCTGATTAAAATGCTCTGATATTCCAAAAGGGAGATTCATATTTATTAAGAGAGCCTTTCCCATTGTTTATACTCCCTGCCTAAGCATCAGCTTCTTTTTTCTTTCTTCACAGCTGACAACAGATGCCCTAAATGTTTCACCTCAGGTTAGCACTACTGCAATTTGTCTAGCAAGACCTTATGGCCCTGCCAGATGAGAAATGGCAGTAAAGCCAAAGCATCAGTTTTGCATTGCTCTTTAGTTTCTGAGGCTACTAGTAGCAAGTCATCTACATAGCGAATAATCATAGATCCCCCTGGTGGGAGAAATTCCTCTAAGTGTTTCTGTAAATGACTAGAGAAAATAATGGGAGCATTCAAAACCCTTGAGGAATTCTTTGCCATAAATATCAGACTTTCTCATAAGCAAAAGCAAACAAGAATTTAGATTCATCCGCTAGAGGAATGGAAAGAAAGAAAATGCAGAAAATTGATCAATTACAGAGAAAAACTTTGCAGACAATGGTACCAAAGTCAGAATAGTTGCTGGGGTAAACAGAACAACACACATATTTACTTCTTTAAGATTTTTTTTTTTTTTTTTTTTTTGAGATGGAGTCTCGCTCTGCTGCCTAGGTTGGAGGTCAGTGGTACGATCTTGGCTCACTGCAACCTCTGCCCCCCAGGTTCAAGCGATTC
>NW_022333358.1:0-15840 GCF_002776525.5 Piliocolobus tephrosceles | reverse complement strand
AGATAACTGTGATCACTCCTACCAGAGGATCGATTCCTTCACTGGGTCTGACACATGTCAAACTCATCCTGCCTCCACATCTTTGCTCACACTTTTCTTTCTGCTCCTGCCCCTTCTTGGGAAGCCTTCTTCTCCATCCCACATCCCTGCCTGTTGAAATTCTACTCATCCTCCAAGACTCAGCTTAGATGCCTCCTCTCCATAAGGCTCTCCCTATATTCCTCGCTTTGATGATGCCTGGCTGCCTACAGAGTCGAGCCAGGACTTCTGGGTATGGCACACAAGGCCCCCATCTTTCCAGCCTCATCACCAGCTTCTCCCCTGCCACATATGTGTTCCATGTGCTTCTACCACCCTAAGCCTTTGCACATGTTCTTCCTAACTCCCAGCCTCAACCATGCCCTTAACCAACTCCTACTCAACCTTCGAGACTTGGTTCACTCATGCAGCCCTCCTGTGAAGCCTACCCTGAGCCCCTCTGCCAGTCTTTCCAAGGTAGAGTTAGGTGTTCTCTACTTTCTGTTCCTTGGACTTATCTCTAGCATTTAGCCCACTGAGTTAATTGTCTGTACATATGTCCAGGTTGCCTGTTTGTCTGAGCTTCTTGAGGGCAAGGATTATGATTTTCTCATCTCTGTCTTCCTTCCCTGTAGCACAGGCACAGCATAGAGGAAGTACTTAGAGTGTTTGCTGAATTCCGTTACTCTGTAGGGGTTTACTGGTATTCATTGTGAAAATTGTTGGTCTCTCCTTCAAGTCAAAGCCCCAGTGACTGAACACAATAGTGTAAGACTAGTATGAACAACACTAAGGAAAACGGATTATCACCTCCTTCATTTTAGCCCATTTCTGTTGATAAAATCTAGGCCTAAGATCTCAATACCTTATTTACATCGTATTATCAAGCCAGCCTTCAAGGTGTAAGATCTTATTAACGTTAACAAGCCAGCTTTTGAGTTCCGCCCCCTCAGCCAATTTACTGCCTGACAAATTGCTTTGCTTAGTCAATGACTTGCAACCCCAGCTATACATTCAAACCAGCTGGGGAGCTTTTAAACATCCTCCTATTCAGTCCTCCCTCTAGGCCAATTATATTTGAATTTCTGGGGGTGGATTCCAGGCATCATGAGTTGGGAAGCTCCCCAGGTGATCCCAATGAGTGGCCAAGGTTGAGCGTGAGAATCACTGATAGATTTAAAGCTATACAGCTCCTTCAGCTGGTTCCGCCCCCTTTTCTTCCTTCCCTTGTCTACCCTTGCTTTCTACCCTCTTCTTCGTGCTCCTTTCCTCTCCCTCCCACTTGCCTGCCCTCTGGTTACTCACACTTCTTGTCTTAATGATGCGACCCATGGTATTATTCAGATGGCACCCAAGCAGAGGAAGCCACAGTGAGTGAGGAGTCAGAAGCCTGGGGCTCTGCACCTTTGTGGTCTTCACTTCACTCTCTGGGTCTCAGATTCTTCTTGAGTCCTGAGGGGGTCATGACATTTGTTGTGAGGATCATAGAAAATAATGGACCCTGAAGTCCTTGGATGCTGGAGAGCACCATGTCAATTAAGAGATATATAGAGCTGTGTGTACAAATATAGACAACGTTGAATGATAAAAAGCAACCTGCAGGAGGGGCCCCACAGTGTCAATATGGGTCTAAGGTTTCAAGACACACAAAACAAACCATATCATGTTCTTCAAATTACTAGAAAACATTTATGAATACATTCATATAAAATTGAAGGACAAAACATGCATGGAAATGAAAAACTCCAAATTCAGGACAAGGGAAACTGAGGGCTCACAGGGGATGCACCTTGGGGACCTGAGGAAGGGAACTGAGGGATAGTCAACTGGATCTTTCATGCTTTATTTTTAAAAAATTAAATCTAGGCCAGGCGTGGTGGTTCACACCTGTAATCCCAGCACTTTGGGAGGCCAAGGTGGGTACATCACCTGAGGTCAGGAGTTTGAGACTAACCTGGCCAACATGGTGAAACCCTGTCTCTACTAAAATTACAAAAATCAGCCAGGCGTGGTGGCAGGAACCTGTAATCCCAGCTACTTGGGAGGCTGAGGCAGGAGAATTGCTTGAACCTGGGAGGTGGAGGTTGCAGGGAGCCGAGATCATGCCATTGCACTCCCGCCTGGGCAACGAGAGTAAAACTCCGTGTCAAAAACAACAAAAAAATTAAATCCAAAGTAAACATGGCAAAATGTGAAGATCTGATATAACTGAGAGTGTTTTATGTTCTATCATTCCATTCTGCACACTTGAAGACAAAATATACACAATATAAATATAATAATATAAACTTTTTTTTTTTGAGATGGGGTCTTGCTCTGTCACCCAGGCTGGAGTGCAGTGGCACGATCTCAGCTCACTGCAACCTCCGCCTCCCGGGTTCAATTGATTCTCCTGCCTCAGTCTCCCAAGTAGGTGAGATTACAGGCACCCACCATCATGCCCGGCTAATTTTTGTATTTTTCGTAGAGACAATGTTTTGCCATGTTGTCCAGGCTGGTCTCAAACTTCTGAGCTCAAGCAATCCACCTACCTCAGCCTCCCAAAGTGCTGAGATTACAGGTGTGAGCCACCAGGCCTGGCCTATAATATAAACATTTTTAAAGCAAAATAAATAAAAAGATTCTTATCATCTTGCCCTGGCTTAGTTCTGCTGTCTATCCTGGTATAGTGGCAGGAAAAGATAAATCTTGGAATTGACAGCTGCTCCAAATCCTTGTTGTAAGATAGAGATGCATAAATTGATAACTCAATGAATTTTTTCAAAAACTTGTCTGTTTCCTCTACCTGATTTTGGAGACATCACTGAGGACATTTTTGCATGTGCTGCACATATTAGTGCTTAATAAATGCTCTGTTGAAGAAATAAAAGGAGGCCAGGCATGGTGGCTCACGCCTGTAATCCTAGCACTTTGAGAGTCTGAGGTGGGCGGTTCACTTGAGCTCAGGAGTTCGAGACTAGCCTGGCCAACATGGTGAAACCCCATCTCTACTAAAAATACAAAATCTAGCTGGGCATGGTGTGCATGCCTGTAATCCCAGCTATTTGGGAGGCTGAGGCATGAGAATCGCTTGGACCCAGGAGGCAGAGGTTTGCAGTGAGCCAAGATCACACCATTGCACTCCAGCCTGGGTGACAGAGCAAGACTGTCTCAAAAAAAAGAAAAAAGAAAAAGAAAAAGAAAAAGAAAAGAAAAAGGAATGTGAGAGAGACTGAGGAAGGACTTGAGTGGGGAGAGAGAAGGGAATGCAGGAGGAAGAGGGGAAATAGGAGTTCAATCATCTGGATGAAGTCACTCTCAAATATCAATGAGTACCTGAACATATCATTCTTTCCCTTGTACAGCTGTCACTGCAGTTTCTCCATGGAGGTGCTGAACATGCCCACTGAACAGCCACTATGGGCCATTGTAATAACGTAAAATAAACTCATTTTTCATGGCTTTCTTTTCTTAAGATAGCTGCCTCAGCTTTTTCAATAACCTCATAACTGGTCTGCTACCCTGGCAACTGCTAGCTCAGCGCCTGGCCCACAAGCCACAGCTAACCCATAGAACACCTTCATGCTATTTATTATTATTATTGGGGTTTTTTTTGAGACAGAATCTCACTCTGTCACCCAGGCTGAAGTGCAGTGGCAAGATCTTGGCTCACTGCAACTTCTGCCTCCCGAGTTCGACCAATTCTCCTGCCTCAGCCCCCAGAGTAGCTGGGCTTATAGGCGCACATACCACACCCAGCTAATTTTTGTATTTTTAGTAGAGACAGGGTTTCACCATGTTGGCTAGGCTGGTCTTGAACCCTTGACCTCAGATGATCCTCCCTTCTCGGCCTCCTAAAGTGCTGGGCTTACAGGCGTGAGCCACCGTGTCCAGCCCCTTTCATGCTATTTAGACAAAAATGCCTGTCTTAGTCTATTTGGGCTGCTATAACAACAACAACAACAACAGAAAAGAAACATAAACTGGGTAGTTTATAAACAACCAAAATTCATTTCTCACAGCTGTGAAGGCTGTAAAGTCCAAGATCAAGGCACTAGCAGATTCAGTATCTGGTGAGGACCCACTTCCTAGTTCATAGATGAGACCTTCTTTCTGTGTCCTCTCCTGGTGGAAGGGGCAATTGAGCTCCTTTGGGCCTGTTTTATAAAGAGCACTCATGAAGGTGGAGCCCAGCCCCCAAGGGGTCCCATCTCCCAATAACATCACCTTGGGGGTTAGGATTTCAACTTATGAATTTGGTGGGGAGGGGGCACAAACATTTAGACCACAGCAGCACCCCTTTGCGCAGATGCAGCCCCTCTGGCTCACAGTTTGCCTAGCTTGTGGTTATTGGGAAAAGGCACCCTTTTCTGCTGACTGACATAGCCCTGTACCGGGATGCGCTGTACAACTTGGTGAACATAGTACAGGTGCAATTTTAGGTCCCTGTCCTCATCCCTTCAGCACAAGCTGCCCTTATACAGTGCAAATTTGCACGAGTTTATGGGGTGGGCCTGATGGCACATAGTCCTTGTGATCTGGCCTCTGAGTATCTCTAAGATCTCAGACTTCAATTGTCCCACCATCCCCTGACTTTGTCTCACCCTGTTCACTGCTTTCATTGAGTGCTACCCGTGCTCCAGGAAAACGGGCCTTCCCTCCTGCCCTGGCAAAAGACAGGCCTAGTCCTGCCTTGGGGCTTTTCACTTGTTCTTCCCAGGTCTTTGTATTTCTGAATTCTCAGTTCACCAAAATAATCAGTTCCTTCTCCCAACCTCCCTTGTCTTCAAATATCACTACCTGAAAGTCATTTACATGTTTATTGTTGGTCCCACACTCCCCCTCAAACTGGGCAAACTCTATGCAGGAACACTGCATTCAAACCCCTGCACTAAGAGACTTGACCAAACTTTGTCATAGCTTCTAGTAGCCTAAGGCTACCGCTTGGGGGCAGCCCAGCTCCCTTTTGAGTTCCAGTCTGAAAAAGCTCAGGGCTGTCAAAAGAGTGTTATCATTTGTCCTAGCCAACACCTGACAAGGATGGGTCCTGACCACCTTCTTCCTTAGCTCTAAGAAAAGTTTACCATTATGAGGCCGGGGCGGCTCACGCCTGTAATCCCAGCACTTTGGGAGGCCGAGGGGGGCGGATCACGAGGTCAGGAGATGAAGACCATCCTAGCTAACACAGTGAAATCCCGTCTCTACTAAAAATACAAAAAAAATTAGCCGGGCGTGTGGCGGGCACCTGTAATCCCAGCTACTCGGGAGGCTGAGGCAGTAGAATTGCTGGAACCCGGGAGACAGAGGTTGCAGTGAGCTGAGATGGCGCCACTGCATTCCAATCTGGGCGACAGAGCGCAACTCCGTCTCAGAAAAAAAAAAAAAAAAAAAAAAAAAAAAAAAAAAAAATGCATGTAGTGAAAGGCCCCAAGGCTGGAAGAGACCTTGCATCTTAGTCTCACCTTTTGTCTTGGTTAACTAACGTGTTGCCTGAGTCAGGCTGCTTCATCAACTGGGTCCAGCTACTACTTGTGTGACCTAGGGCAAGATTTAAAAAAAAAAACAAATTGTAGCCAGGTGCAATGGCTCGCTCCTGTAATCCCAGCACTTTGGGAGGCCTAGGTGGGTGGACTGCTTGAGCCTAGGAGTTCAAGACTAGTCTGGAATACATGGTGAGACCCCTTCTTTACCAAACAAACAAAAAAAAATTAGCCAGGCGTGGTGGCACACACCCTGTGGTCCCAGTTCCTCTGGAAGCTGAGGCAGGAGGATCACTTGAACCTAGGAGGTCAAGGCTGCAAGTGAGGCAAAATTGTGCTACAGTACTCCATCCTGGGCAACAGATCAAAACCCTGTCTCAAAAAAACCCAAAACATTTGTTGGGGTAGAGATGGGGTCTCGCTATATCACCCAAGCTTGTCTTGAACTCCTGGTTTCAAGGGATCCTCCCACCTTGGCCTCCCTAAATCCCACCTTGGGATTACAGGCATGTGCCACCTTGCCCGGCCGGGCAAGATATTTGACAAAGACTGTCTCCTTTGACCAAAACCTTAGTCAGGCTCCTTCATGTACTCTGCTTGACTAGGCCTGACCTGTCCCTGTAAGGGTCCTTATAAGGACTCTCTCTATCCTTATTGAATCTAGTTTGAGCAAGAATCCTGCTAGGTCAATTTAGGGGAAATTTCCCACCCTTGGTGTCTGACTACCCTGGATTCTTATCATCCTGGCCTGCCTTCAACAATAATCCTATCAAGTCAGTTTAGCCAGAAACCCCTTGTCCCAGATGTTTCCTCTTAGTAATTTCCCATCCACTACCCCACCCTGCTCCTTGGTTACAAATCTCCACTTGTCATTGTTGGACTTAGAGTTGAGTCCAATCTTTCTCCCACCGCAAGACCCCATTGCAGTGGTCTGCATACCTGTCACCATGGCCTTGAATAAAGCCTGGCTCTACCATCTTTAACAAGTGTCATGAATAACATATTTCTTTAAAAATATGTAACCTCTCTTTGCCTCAGATTCCTCCCTCACAGGGGTCATTTGGAAGATTGAACTAGTGTGAGAGCAGGTGCTTAGGAAATGAGTTTCAATCTTGACCTCTACTGGGTCTCTCTTATCTGTTCTCTTCCCCAGAGCAGTTTCACTTGTGTTCAAAACAGTGCAGACTCTGGAGCCAGACTGCCTGAGTTTAAAGTCCTACTTTGCTTCTGACTAGTTGTGAGACATCGGGAAGTGGCTTAACTTGTCAGTACTCACTTTCTTCATCTGTAAAACGAGGAAGATGGTAAAGCCTACCTCATAGGGTTGTTGTGAGGATTAAGAGTAAATATGGCCGGGCGCGGCAGCTCAGCCCTGTAATCCCAGCACTTTCGGAGGCCAAGGTGGGAGGATCAGAAGGTCAGGAGATCGAGATCATCCTGGCCAACATGATGAAATCCGGTCTCTACTAAAAATACAAAAACTAGCCGGGCGTAGTGGCACATGCCTGTAATCCCAGCCACTCAGGAGGCTGAGGCAGGAGAATCGCTTGAACCCGGGAAGTGGAGGTTGCAGTGAGCTGAGATCATGCCACTACACTCCAGCCTGGCAACAGAGCCTCCATCTCAAAAAACAAAACAAAACAAAAAAGAGTTAATATGGGCTGGGTGCAGTGCCTCATGCCTGTAATCCCAGCACTTTGGGAGGCCGAGGCGGGTGAATCACCTGAGGTCAGGAGTTCGAGACCAGCCTGGCCAACATGGTGAAACCCTGCCTCTACTAAAAATACAAAAATTGACCAGGCACAGTGGCTCACACCTGTAATCCCAGCACTTTGGGAGGCCGAGAGGGGTGGATCACCTGAGGTCAGGAGTCCGAGACCAGGTTGGTCAACATGGCGAAACCCCATCTCTACTAAAAAAAAAATACCAAAAAAAAAAAAAAAAAATTTAGCCGGGTTTGGTGGCACGCACCTGCAACTCCAGCTACTTGGGAGGCTGAGGCAGGAGAATTGCTGAACCCAGGAAGCAGAGGTTGCAGTGAACTGAGATCGTGCCACTGCACTCCAGCCTGGGTGACAGAGTGAGACTCTGTCTCAAAAAAATAAAATAAAATAAAATAATAAATAAATAAATAAGTAAATAAGAGTTAATATGCTCACAACAGATCCTGAGACATGGTATGTGAGTTAAACAGTACCACTGGGTATGAATGTTTCTCATTCATAAGAACCATTAGGTTTTAAGGTCCCTGAAGCCTCTTCAACTTCACATCTGCAGAAGGAGCAGCCAGAGGCTCCCTTTCCTTTCCTTACATGGGTCTGGGGTCAAGGTCATTAACTCAGTCTCCCACTGTCTTAACTTCCTGAATGGTGGTCTGGAGTTATTCTTCTGGGTGCTTGCCAAGGCCCATCTTCCTCAGTCTCAGTGGTAGATGAGGAAGCAGTGGTTTCCCCAGGCCAGAGACATCTCCACAGCAGGTCCCTCAATTCCACCCTGCCCAATGGGCCCTGCATTTCGACTCAGAGGTCCCCAGAATGTGGGGTGGGCCTTTGGAGATGACTGAAGGACTCCAAGGGGATGGGGTAGGGCGTGGTTACCGTCCAAATTTAGCCTTTAGTCAGGAAAGGGGGTGGTGGGGGAGTGGATGGTTTGGGGACGACTGGACCTCAGACTGGGTCCCTTGTAAGGATGTGAGGGCAGGCTCAAGAGGGGTTTCCTTCGAGTTAAACACATTCACTCCCCTCCGTCTTCTGGTTTTTAGTCCCCGCCAGGGGACCACACAGATGAGCCCAGGCGAAAGGAGCAACCACAACTGCCCGGCCACCTCTACTCCGCGACAAACGAAACCGCCCCGGGGCGCCGCACGTTACCGCCCTCTGTGACCTGTCGCTGTCACACACTGAGTGAGTGTGAGAAGACGAGACCTCGGGAGAAGGAGGGCGACAGCGGGCACCAATATACACAGGTCCTTCATCCATAGCTCCTAACAGCCACCCGCTATGGGCCCGGCCTCCGGCCTCCCAACTGCCAGCTCCACTGTAGACACTCCAGTCGCACTGGGAGCTCCGTGTGAGCAGGACACGCATGCGCGGGCAGTACCTCCACTGGTGAGCCGTCTGACCCCGCCGGGGACCTGGCAGGGGTGGGGAGCGCATGCGCAGATGCCGCGCACCGCTCCCAAAACACCGGGTATGGGTGGCAGCTAGACTCTGGACCTGTGAATCTCGGTGCCCGCTGTCGCCCTCCTTCTTCTCCCGGGTCTCGTCTTCTCACGCTCACTCGGTCAGGTCTATAGTATAGCCTGGTACTGGAGTCTTAGTGTAAGTCCTTCCGTTTAATCGGCAGTCCCTCTAATATAGAAAATGAATGAGTGAATAGCAAACATGGTAAATCTAAGGTGACTTTGCTTAAAGCGGGTGAGGCCAGTACCCTACCCTTGGTTCCAGAGCAGGCGTCTTCTCTTCCTCACCTGGAAGTGGCGGAAAAAAAAGAACTTGTCTTCTGCCCGTGCCCGATCAGGGGCTCCCCACTGCACCTCACACCCACGCCTTTGGGACAGTCTCACGTGGCGAAAGTGGCCTAGGGTGGAGGGCACGGCACTAAGCACGACCGTGACTACAGACTGACTGCTTTTTTAGCCCAGGCACCTTGCTGACGTGATTCGTTTCGGATAAGTCAAGTATTCATATTCCCACTTCACAGTGGAGGAAATTGAGGCTGACCCCAAAGCTGCCCCTTTAGTGGGTGCGCGATCAAGACTTATCACATAAACTGCCTTTAAGGGATGGCACCACCACCCCGCGGGTCCCCTACTTCTTGTTGTTGCCCAATCACACTGGCAGGGGTTTCACTGGCAGCTGCAGCCCCGCCCGGCTGACTCATCTTCCCCAATGCCATTTAATTCTGTTCCAAGTCTTTCCTAACTCGACCTTGGCAGGCGCGGAGCGGAAGGGATTATTGTCCTCCCGATTTGGGGCTGGGGGAGTTGGAAAACTAGTCTAACTCCTGGGCTGGAGAGCTAGGAAGCCCAAGAGGGCCAAGCCCTGGGTGTCTGCCTCTGACGACGAGCAGAGTGGAGGCCCTCGGTTAGCAGGATGGATGGTGAGGAGTCTGGGAAGGAGAAGAATGGCTCAGCGCGGCTTGCCTGAGCCTCCCTCCTCCCGGTACCCAGCCCCTGCTGGCGGCGGCTGTCACTCCTCGCTGTGGCGCCAGCTGGCTCCCGCTTCCTCGCCTTCATTCCTACCTGCTTGCTCTCCTGCCTTCCTTCGGGCTTTTCACATCCTCTTCTTTTCCTCTCTTGCTCCCCTCCTGTTTGCCTTTCTCGACTTTCATATCGCCAGAAGATGGTCGCCTCCCTCCCGTTTCTCCCCACTCCGAATAAAAAACAGAAAACCCAACTGGTCCTATACTGGCTTCCCTAAGTCTACAGATGACTCCTGGCTTTCTAGCTCACCTGCCTGGGGGGATGTGTAAACCATGAGGTGATTTTTCCAAGACTGTGAAGGGAAGGTGGGTACAAGCGGAACTGACACTGTATACTGATCACAACACTTACTGATTCCACCGGAAGATACAGGTTTATTGCTGTGTCACACATATGCATTCATTCACTCAGCAAACACTGCCATCTGTTCTATGCCAGCCTCTCTGTGTTGCGTAGTAAGGATACAGAGATCAGAATAGATCCCCAGTCTCTCAGGGGGGTAAGTGTTGGTTCAGAGCTGTGGGACCCTCAGAAGGGGCATCTCACCATCCTGGGGGTTATCTGTGGGGTAGGATTGCCACATTTAGCAAATAAAAATACAGGGTGCCCACAAGTCTGAATTTCAGATAAATAACAAATAGTTTTACAATATAAGCATGTCCCAAAGATTGCATGGGATTACTTACACAAAAAAATTATTCGGCCGGGCGCAGTGGCTCATACCTGTAATCCCAGTACTTTGGGAGGCCGAGGTGGGTGGATCATCTGAGGTCAACAGTTCAAGACCAGCCTGACCAACATGATGAAACTCTGTCTCTACTAAAAATACAAAAATTAGCCGAGTGTGGTGGTGGGCACCTGTAGTCCCAGCTACTAGGAAGGCTGAGGCAGGAGAATTGCTTGAATCCAGGAGGAGAAGGTTGCAGTGAGCTGAGATAATGCCACTGCACTCCAGCCTGAGTGACAGAGCGAGATTCCGTCCCCCCCCCGAAAAAAAAATTCATCGTTTATCTGAAATTCAAATTTAATTACTGAGCATCCTATACCTCATCTGGCAACACTACCGTGGGGGTATCAAGTAGTGTGTTGTTACTGGAAAGTATCATGTTATAGAGGTCAAAGTTAGCCAGCAGCCATTGGATTATGGAAAGCCTTAAAAGTGAGGAGGTGGGGGCCGGGCGTGGTGGCTCACGCCTGTAATTTCAGTACTTTGGGAGGCCGAGGTGGGCAGATCACCTGAGGTCAGGAGTTCGAAACCAGCCTGGCCAACATGGTGAAACCCTGTCTCTACTAAAAATACAAAAATTAGCCGGGTGTGGTCGTGGGCACCTGTAGTCCCAGCTACTCCGTAGGCTGAGGCATGAGAATCGCTTGAATCCCGGAGGTGGAGGCTGCAGTGAGTCAAGATTTTGCCACTGCACTCCAGCCTGGACGACAGAGGAAGACTCCCCCCCCCCCAAAAAAAGAAAAAAGTGAAGAGGGGGCACTAAAGGAGTTTGAAAGCAAGTGATAACAATAAAAATTGGGTTTTAGGAAGAGGCTTCTGCTGGTTTCTTGGATGATCATTTTAAGAGCAACAACAGTGGAGTCTGACCAGTTGCAATTGTGCAGGCAAGAGATTTTGGATGGTGATAATAGGAAAGTAGGAGGGAGGAGGTGCCAGATTCAAAAAGTATGTAGGAGTTAAGTCAGCAGGACTTGGCAGTTGCTTAAATGGGGTGAAGAGGGCGTGAGTCCCAGGATCTGGCTTGGGTATCTAGGAAGTTAGTACTGCAACCAATTGAGATACAGCAGTTTTAGGGGGCAATGATTGAGTTTAATTTAGGACATCTGGTGTAGAGGGCCAGCAAATTATTTGCTATATGATTCTGAAGTTCAGTGGAGAAGATGAGCTCAAAGTAGAGACTGGGAAGTCCTCAGCAGAGAGGGAGTATTGAAACCAGGAGATGGATAAGCTCCCCAGAGAGGGGGCAGAAGAAAAAGAACCCAGGGAGGAGACAAAAGACTTTGACACTAAGAGAGATCAGATTTTCATTATTATGGTTGTTGCATATCTCTCAAAATACCATCACTATTTCAAAAATCATGGTCGTCACTAGACCTGTTGATAGAGCTTGCTATTTAATATGTTAATAAAGAAGCACATATATTAACTACATTACAGATGTGTTTCTTATTATTTTGAAAATTGTACCCCAATATAATTGGTTTCTTTTGTAATCCTACTTATAAGACTCATGCATTATTCTGGGAAGGGATTCCTCAGACTTCGCCAAACTGCCACAGCTGTCCATAGCATAGAAAAGGATGAGAAACACTGCTCTGAAGAGTAACCATAGCTAACATTTATATAGCTCTTGCTAAAGACCAAGCACTGTTCCAATACCTTTTTAAATATATAGTTGTTAACTCATTTATTCCTAACAACTCTACGAATTTGATTATACTCATTTTACAGAAGAGGAAACTGAGGCACATCTGTTAAGTAACTTATCCAGGGTCGTTCGGCTAGTAAATAATAGAGCTGAGGCTGGGTGCGATGGCTCATGCCTGTAATCCCAGCACTTTGGGAGGCCGAGGCAGGGCGGATCACCTGAGGTCAGGAGTTCGAGACCAGACTGGCCAACATGGTAAAATACCGTCTCTATTAAAAATACAAAAATTAGCCGGGGGTGGTGGTCCATGCCTGTAATCTCAGCTACTCTGGAGGCTGAGGCAGGAGAATCGCTTGAACCCGGGAGGCGGAGGTTGCAGTGAGCCAAGATGCGCCACTGCACTCCAGCCTGGGCAGCAGAGTGAGAGACTACATCTCAAAAAAAAAAAAAAAAAAAAAAAGTGGTAGAGGGGAAGTGATCCAAGACAACTTGAGAACATGGTCAGAGAGAGAAAAGATGGTGTGTAGATGCTGGGGAGGGCAGGAGGTTATTCCAGGGAATGACAAGTGCAATAATGTGGCCTGGACGTGTGGTTAGAGAGGAGGTGAAGGCTTCCGGAGTTGGGCAGGTGAAAGAATCATGAAACTGGGCCTGGAAATTCTTCCAAGATTAATTCATTAATTCATTAATTCATTTATTTAACACATTTGTTTTAAGTGTCTTCTACACGCCAAGCAGTGTTCTTGGCATTGGGTGAACCAGCTGAACAAGCCCCTGGTGCCATGGGGCTTACCTTCCAGCAGGGGGAGAACTACACAAACAAGGCCAGGTTAGAGGACCGTGCAGGCTCACAAGCCTGTAGGCACAATCCTGCAATGCCAAAAGTTCTGAAAGCATAAGGTTGTTTTTCATACTTCGGAGCCCAAACTCAATAGGTGACAAAACCTGACCTGTAGTAGTGTGAGGCTATTTATAGTCTTTATTCACACTTGGTGTGAATTTTCATATCTTTCACTTCAGAAATATTAATGTTTCATTACCATGCTCCAGGCCTTTCTCAATAGATATATAATATAGACTATATAAAGAGTTATGTTTGACTAGTTTTTTTAAAGAGTTATGTAATATCAGTTACATGTCTTCCTTTCTCAAATTGAAAAAAAACTCTGAATTCCACAGCACATCTGGCCCTAAGGCTGGAAAATGGATTATGGACATGCAAGTGCTATGAAGAGAATTCAAATATGCAATGGGATAGTGTCTAGGTGGCTACAGTTTGAATATTTAGGGAGGACCCCTCTGGGAAGGTGATATTTAAGCTTAGTTCTGAATGAAAAAAATAATAAAGGCAGTCATACAAAGATCAGGGGAGAGCATTCCAAGCAGAGGGAGCAGCTAATGCAAAGATGAACACAAAGGAGGCCACTGTGGCTACAGCATATTAGGCCGGATGAAGAGTGCTATAAATTGATGGAAGTACTTCATGTAGATAGGAAAATTGTGAGTCCGGTGTGCTAAACCCTTTGGTAAATACTGTGTAGTGATTATGAGTGTGGTGGCTGTCAACAACTAGAAGGCCTGGAGGGGAATCTTTCTGGGTGAGAAAGCAGGTGGGGGGAGATATTTCAGATAGAGAAAACATAAAGAAGTTATGAGGCTGAAATGGTAGGCTAAGATTTATGGCCTCAAGACCTTGGTTTGAGGAAAAGTATAGAAGGAAGACAGATTAGATATCTGGGGCTCAAGACTCTAATGACATAGCTTCTGGTAGCTGGCTGAAAGATGTTCTAGGATGACCAAGACCTGGGTCTTAAATAATAGTCTCTGGTTGAAGTCCAATCTGCAGTGTGTGATCTGGGCTTTTGGACTTAAAATAAATTAGACAAAGATAGAGGACAGTAGCAACGCCTGAACTGATGAAAGATGTTTTTGCCTCTTTAGGTTTGTGCTTCTCAGCAGCTGTCCTAGAATGTCTGTCTCCAAGCGTCTCTCTTAGCGGCTCTCCACATTCATCTCTCTGTGATCCTATCTGGCATCTCTCTATCTATCTCGGCCTCAACATATTTCTCTTTACATGGGTCTCTCTCTGTAACTCAGACTCCTCATCTTTGGATCTCCTTGTCTGAATGTCCCAGAATCTGGCTCCGTCCATTCGTCTGTGTCTGTACTGTAATTCTCTTTCTCCAACTGGACTGTGCCCTCCTGGAAGGCATGAATCTTTTATTATTCCGCTGGGTATCCCAGGTGCCCCGCACAGTCTAGCATATAGGAGTCTCAAATACATTCATACTCGAAGGCAGGCTTTTTCAGAGGAGAAAGGCACCCGTTCTCAATATCCACCCCTCTTCCCCCACGCGGAGCGGGCCACTTGCCAAAAGGCCAGCTAGAGAGTAGGGCGAGGGGTGTTGCGGTATTGTACTGCTGCTATTGGTCTCTTTCCCCAGTTGAAATAACTCTCTGGCGATACCTTAGCAGGAGGAATTCGCCCTCTGACCAAGGTACTAAAGTACCAGGCCACGCCCCCACGTCTCACGCGGCAGCGGCAGACGCCCCGCTGCATCGCAACCGCCCCTTCCGCCGCTTCGCCTCGGCCAATCAGCGAGCGCCTGCGCCCCCATCCCGTGGAGTGGCCGGCGACAAGATGGCAGCAGCGTGTCGGAGCGTGAAGGTAGGTTCTTTGCCTCTGTTGCTTGCCCTCCTTTACGGGCCGGGTCAGCGCGGCCGTGGAACTAGGAGAAAGAGATCGGTTTCGGGGGAAAGGGTCATGCTTATGTAGGCCTGGTATTGTGGCCGTTGGGCTCAAGAGGTGAAAATCAACACTCCGCGGCGCATCTGTCTGTCTGTCTATCTATCTATCTATCTATCTATCTATCTATCTATCTATCTATCTATCTATCTAGGGTCACGGGACGGGCTGTCTGGGGATGAGATTCCCCCTGCCCCCGAGGTCCCAACGGTGAGGAGAAGCGGCACACCTGGTTTACCCGCAGGGGTGACCACTACCGCTCCCCTCCCCCCTTCTCCTCAGAAGCCTGGAGAACAGGCAGGTGACAGCGTGGGGATGGTATGGCCAATGTAACAGCTGACCCTGACCATGTCCCTTTTGACAGGGCCTGGTGGCGGTAATAACCGGAGGAGCCTCGGGCCTGGGCCTGGTCACGGCGGAGCGACTGGTGGGACAGGGAGCCTCCGCTGTGCTTCTGGACCTGCCCAACTCGGGTGGGGAGGCCCAGGCCAAGAAGTTAGGAAACAACTGCGTTTTCGCCCCAGCCGACGTAAGTGGGGTCACCTCTCCTCTCCCAGGGTGTGCGTGAGGTCACCAATACCAGCCTGGGAACCTGTGGGGGTCCCTCCCATAAGGGTCTCCTCTATGGGGGCGGTGGACCCATCTCCTTGTCTCTTTTGACCTGAGCCTTCAAGCACTGTGAGACCACCTGTGATAAGGATTCTCTAAAGCTGGGATTCACAACAATGGGGATGGGGATTGGACATAACAATCTCCTGGAGGAGTTATGTATGGTTTGAAAATGCATATTGTGCCTTGTAATTTTATATTTACAAAGTCAAAAAACTTGTTTTCATGAAACAAACTACAGAAAGTAAAACTTGATGACATCATCTTAGCAGGTAAGGATACAAAAAAGCTAGTTTATCTTCCTATCAATAATTCTCACAACAGGGTTATTTTTTATTTTTATTTTTGAGATGGAGTCTCGCTCTGTCACCCAGGCTGGAATGCAGTGGCACAATCTCAGCTCCTTGCAACCTCCACCTTCTGAGTTCA
>NW_022333357.1:0-6456 GCF_002776525.5 Piliocolobus tephrosceles | reverse complement strand
ATATGACATCCAAGTGAAGAGATCCAATAGACAGTCAGATACGTGGATAAGCAAATCAAGAGAGAACTGGAGGTCGCTGTGGGGTTAGGGGAGGGTTGTTTTGTTTTGTTTTGAGACAGAGTCTCGCACTGTTGCCCAGGCTGGAGTGCAGTGGCGCAATCTCGGCTCACTGCAACCTCCCCCCTCCCGGGTTCAAATGATTCTCCTGCCTCAGCCTCCCGAGTAGCCGGGATTACAGGTGCCTACCACCATGCCCAGCTAATTTTTGTATTTTTAGTAGAGATGGGGTTTCACCATGTTGGCCAGGCTGGTCTCGAACTCATGACCTCGTGATTTGCCCGCCTCGGCCTCCCAAAGTGCTAGGATTACAGGCGTGAGCCACCGCACCCGGCCAGGAGAGGGGTTTTATTTTGGCTTGGGAGTGACGGCTTGTTTGTGTAATGACACAAAGGACTCAGAAGGAGAAATAGGAAGACAGGAGTCAACGCGAATAGTCAATGGATCAAAGCTCCCAAGAGGTGGGAAGGGATAAGGCAGAGCATAGGACTAGAAATTTGTCTCACAGAGGAGGAGACTCTGGAGTCAGACTGTCTGATTAGAGCTTAGTTCTACCACCTTCTAGCTGTGAGACCCTGGGCAAGTCACTCACTCTCCCCGAGTCTTACTTCCCTTGACTATAAAACAATGGAATTGGCCGGGACTGGTGGCTCATGCCTGTAATCCCAGCACTTTGGGAGGCCGAGGTGGGTGGATCACAAGGTCAGGAGTTCAAGACCAGCCTGGCCAAGATGGTAAAACCCTGTCTCTACTAAAAACACAAAAATTAGCCAGGTGTGGTGGCAGGCACCTGTAATCCCAGCTACTAGGGAGGCTGAGGCAGAGAATTGCTTGAACTCAGGAGGCAGAGGTTACAGTGAGCCAAGATCGCACCACTGCACTCCAGCCTGGGTGACAGAGCAAGACTCCATCTCAAGGAAAAAAAAAAAAGGAATTATGAGTACCTGCCTCATAAATTTGGGCTGATGATTAAAGGAGATAATGCATGTAATATGCTTACCATTGTGCCTTGCACATAGGAACACTGCATAAATGGTAGCTGTTATTATTACAACAGGAGTGCAGGAGGAAAAAGAAGGCACACATACAGGTGAGTTCACAGGTTTGGTTGCAGGAAGTTGAACACACTCCCTCCCTCCCTTCCATCCTTTCTTTCATATTGCTCTGTCACCCAGGCTGCAGTGCAGTGGCAGGATCTTAGCTCACTGCAACCTCCGCCTCCCAGGTTCAAGTGATTCTCTTGCCTCAGCCTCCTGAATAGCTGGGATTACGGGCATGTGCCACCAAGCCCAGCTAATGTTTGTGTTTTTAATAGAGATGGGGTTTCACTATGTTGGCCAGGCTGGTCTTGAACTCCTGACCTCAGGTGATCTGCCTGCCTCAGCCACCCAAAGTGCTGGGATTACTGGCATGAGCTACCACGCCCAGCCTACTCATCTTGACGATTTCTTAAACCCAAACCTGATAGGCCACTGTTTACCTTTGAACTCTTTAATGTTTCTCTTGACCTCAGGATAGAATTGAAGCTCTCACTCAATACTCCTCGTGATCTGGCATCTGCTTACCTCTCCAGCCTCATTCCTCATCACTACTTCCTGTTCGCATCCTCTTTCCTCGCCCATGAATACATCCCCTTTCTACACTCCTGCCATACAGTAACTTTCAGTTCCCGATCTCCCAGCTTTCTCTTGACTGGGCCTTTTCACAGCCTGTTTCCTCTGCATAGGACATGAACGCTCCACCCGGCAGCCTCAGCCACAAAACCTAACTCCTCGTGGGCCTCCAGGGCTCAGCTTGCTCTTCCTTAGCCCCTCCTGTGTTCGGACAGGTTCCCAAGACCCTAGTGCCTTCCTTGCCGTGGCCTTCCGCACTAGGAGCTGTGTCTGCACTGTCATCTGCCTCCTTGTAGGCTGAGAGTCCAAGAAGATGTGGGCCTGTGGATGTGGTTCACTGCTGCAGCCCAGCACCCAGTACCCAGTACCCAACGCTGTGTATCCGCCTCATAGTCTGAAACGGGTGTTTGAGAATGAACAAGTGGGAGTTGGAGGCAGCTGACCTTGAATTTAGATCCGCAGGCTTTCTGATTTAACTAATAGTTGTGTTTTTTGTATTCATTTGCCTTCCGTTCCCATGCTCTTCTTCCTCTGGAGAACCCTGTGGAAACAATTTTTCTTTTTTCTTTCCTTTTTTTAAATTTTGAGACAGAGTCTCACTTTGTCACCAGGCTAGAGTGCGGTGGAGTGATCTCAGCTCACTGCAACCTCTATTTCCTGGGTTCAAGCGATTCTTCTGCCTCAGCCTCCCAAGTAGCTGGGATTACAGGCACCTGCCACCATGCCTGGCTAAGTTTTATAATTTTAGTAGAGACGGGGTTTCACCATGTTGATCAGGCTGGTCTCCAACTCCTGACCTCAAGCGATCCACCCACCTCGGTCTCCCAAAGTGCTGGGATTACAGGCCTGAGCCACCATCCCCAGCCTGGAAACAGTTTTTCTAATGAACACCATATTAGACGTACATTAGACAATTACAAATGGGGCATTATAGGTTCATGGTTTTAGAGGTTAGCGATCAAGTCCAACTTCCTCATTTCAAATGGAAGTAAACAGGTCCCTAAAGCTGTGGTGGCTTGTTAGTGGCAGGCTAGTTATAGCTGTAAAACTGGGACTAAGCCTCAGATTTCTTGATTCCAGTGCTCTTTCTCCTATCCCATACCATGCTGTGATGGATTAAAGATGACCACGAGTCCTTTGATACTTTTCCCATTGAGAGGTGGCCTCTATCACACTTTCCCTTGAATCTGGATGGGTTCTGGAACTGTTTAGACCAAAAAAGTACAGGAAAAGAGATAACCCAGTCTGGGTGGGACCAGCTACGTAATTTGTGGAGCCCAAACTGAAAATGTGAGACCCCTTTTAAGAAATTAAGAATTTCAAGAAAGACCGGGCGTGGTGGCTCACGCCTGTAATCCCAGCACTTTGGGAGGCCGAGGTGGGTGGATCACTTGAGGTCAGGAGTTTGAGACCAGCCTGGCCAACATGGTGAAATCCTGTCTCTACTAAAAATACAAAAAATTAGCCGGACATGGTGGTATGCATCTGTAATCCCAGCTACTTGGGAAGCTGAGGCAGGAGAATAGCTTGAACCCAGGAGGCGGAGGTTGCAGTGAGCCGAGATCGCACCATTGCTCTCCAGCCTGGGCGACACAATGAGGCTCCATCTCAAAAAAAAAAAAAAAGGAATTTAAGGCCAAGCCACATAAAGCGGCCCTGTAGGATGAGAGCCCTGTGCAACTGCACGACCACCCCCAGGAAGCTGATCCTGGTGCCAGTTTCAGGGCCCAGGTCTTAGGAGACTGGCAGCTTCCAGTTCCTGTCTCTTGGAACACACGATCAGGCCAGTCACCACATAAGCAGTCATCTACCCCAAGAGCACCATGCCATGAGAAGGCCAAGCCACATAAAGCGGCCCTGTAGGATGAGATGCCATGTAAGGAGAGGGAGTGAAAGGCCAAGGAGCACTAGGGCACACGGCATGTGAGTAGAAAAGGCATCTTGGAAGTGAATCCTCCAGCCCCGGCTACCCCCACTAAATCAGAAAAAAAGTAACCAGCCAAGGTCTTCCCAACTTCCTGAGAATGGAAACAAAATGCTTCCCAACCCGGGAATGAAAACAAAATGCTCCTTTTTGGCCACTAGGTTTTGGGATAGTTTGTTACATAGCAATAGATAAGAGGAACACATACTATCTCTAGCATTCTTCAAAACGGCAGTGAAATGCTGTCTTTTGAAGCACAAAGTTCTGTTTGTATAAAGTGTCATCATTCTGTGATTCCCAAATTACATACTAAATATATGTGTATGCATATTGCAAGCATGTGAATGTCACTTTGGTGATAAAAATGTATAAATGTGGTCGGGCAAGGTGGCTCATGCCTGTAATCCCAGCACTTTGGGAGGCCGAGGTGGGTGGATCACTTGAGGTTAGGAGTTCGAGACCAGCCTGGGCAACATGGTAAAACCTCATCCCTACTAAAAATACAAAAATTAGCAGGGTGTGGTGGCACACGCCTGTAGTCCCAGCTACTTGGGAGGCTGAGCCACGAGAATCGCTTGAACCTGGGAGGTGGAAGTTGCAGTGAGCTGAGATCTCACCAGTGCACGCCAGCCTGGGCAACAGAGCGATATTCTGTCTCAAGAATAAATAAATAAATAAATTAACTAATAAAATAAAATATAAATATGCACTTCACACTACGAACATACATTGTTTTGGCATCAGCCTTATCAGACCATTTTTATTTAAAATATGTATTTAGAATGTTTTCCTTGGTCTCTATGAATACTTCTCTATCATTGTGCTTATAACAATGTATGATAATTAATTGTCTGTGTATTTATCTTCTCGAATGGATCTATGCCTTTCAAACTAAACAAGCAACCTATTAGTGGGGCATGAAATCCATTTTTTCAATGAAATGGGATAAAATAAAGATATAAGTATGCATTGTACATCAAGAAACTTGCAGGATTGCAGGATTGTGTGTGTCTGTGTGTGTGTGTGTTGTAGCCACTGGAATAGATTGTGAGATCCTAAGGGCAGTGTCCATGCCCAGCCTATTCACCACCGCATCCCCAGCAGCCAGTGCACTGTTTGGCACATGTAGGTGTTCTGTAAATATGTGTTAAATGAATGAAATTTATTCTTGAATGCTCCTATTAGGAGATGAACATCCTTGTCTTCTTGGGACCCTTCACCCTTTCCCAAGAATAGTGCTGGGCTTGTATTTCAGCCCAGCTGAGACTTGTATTTCAGGGAGCCTTACACCAATGTATTTATTATTCATCCATTTTCAGTTTTCAGTTTGGGCCTACATATCTACACCAGTGTGAACTTTCTGTTAACTGCCTGCCAGAACAGAAACTATCTACTCCCTCCCCAAATATATCAAAAGTAAAAAAGAAGGCAGGGAGAGAGGAAGGGAAGGAAGGAAGGAAGGAAGGAAGGAAGGAAGGAAGGAAGGAAGGAAAGAAAGGAGGGAGGCAGGGAGGGAGGGAAGAAAAAAACATCAGTTATAGGTTTATATCAGAAACTCTTTTTTTTCTATTTTATTTTATTTTTTTTTAAATAGAGATGGGGTCTCACTGTGTTGCCCAGGCTGGTCTCGAACTCCTGGGCTCAAGCGATTCTCCAAAGCGATTCTCCCATCTTGGCCTCCCGAGGTGCTGGGATTACAGGCATCAGCCACTGTGCTGGGCCTATACCAGACACTCTTAAAGATTGCTATCATACAATAGGCCAGGCAATTTTAACTCACCATCTCATTTAATTGCCAAAGCAAGTTATAGCACAATATCTATCCCATTTTACACATGCTCAGGGAGGTTAAGTAACACCTCGAAAGTTGCCTAGGCCGGGCGTGGTGGCTCACACCTGTAATCCCAACACTTTGGGAGGCCAAGGCGGGCGGATCACCTGAGGTCGGGAGTTTGAGACCAGCCTGACCAACATGGAGAAACCCCGTCTCTACCAAAAAATACAAAATTAGCCAGGCATGGTGGTGCATGCCTGTAATCCCAGCTACTCAGGAGGCTGAGGCAGTAGAATCACTTGAACCCGGGAGGTGGAAGTTGCGGGGTGAGCTGAGATCACGACAGTGTACTCCAGCCTGGGCAATAAGAGTAAAACTCCGTCTCAAAATAAATAAAGAAATAAATAAATGAAAATAAAGTCTCCCAACTAGTAAGTGAGAGGTATGTATTTGATGTGAACTTAGGCCTGGTCAGCTCCACAGCTTTGTGAGTGCTCCATGTCACTCTGCTGCCCCCATGCAGTTAACCAAAGCACCTACACGAAGGGTTTTGCTAAGACAAGACATCCTGCAAATAGGAAGACATTTTCTCCATCAATCTACGCGGAACCGACCTACGTAGACACAATTTAAAGTAAATGTTTATGATGCAGACATCATCAGTGGAGTTCATCAACTTTTGGTGATTTGTAAATAAACCAGGAACTCACTCTCCCATCAGCATTCCTCCTTGAGTGCCACACTTTAAAATGCATATTTCGGTGCCACACTTTAAAATGCATATTTCGGGGCCCCGCGCGCGCGGTGGCTCAAGCCTGTAATCCCAGCACTTTGGGAGGCCGAGACGGGTGGATCACGAGGTCAGGAGATCGAGACCATCCTGGCTAACACGGTGAAACCCCGTCTCTACTAAAACTAGCCGGGCGAGGTGGTGGGCGCCTGTAGTCCCAGCTACACGGGAGGCTGAGGCAGGAGAATGGCAGGAACCCGGGAGGCGGAGCTTGCAGTGAGCTGAGATCCGGCCACTGCACTCCAGCCTGGGCGACAGAGCGAGACTCTGTCTCAACAACAACAACAACAACAAAAAA
>NW_022333356.1:0-1511 GCF_002776525.5 Piliocolobus tephrosceles | reverse complement strand
AGCAATTCTCCTGCCTCAGCCTCCCAAGTAGCTGGGACTACAGGTGTGTGCCACCATGCCCGGCTAATTTTTGTATTTTTAGTAGAGACGGGGTTTCACCATATTGGCCAGGCTGGTCTCCAACTCCTGACCTCGTGATCCGCCTGCCTCGGCCTCCCAAAGTGTTGGGATTATAGGCGTGAGCCACCGCGCCCAGCCTAAAAAAAAAATTTTTTTTTTTAAATTAGCCAGGCATGAGAAAGATTGCTTGAACCCAGGAAGTTGAAGCTGCAGTGAGCTATGATCACGCCACTGCACTCCAGCCTGGGAGGCGGAGGGAGAGGAGGGGGAGGAGGAGGGGGAGGGGAAGGGGGAGGAAGAAGAAGGAAATGTAGTCTCTCTGGCCCCACCCTAGGTGTAATGAATCATTTTCTGCTTTTTTTTTTGAGATGAGGTCTCACTCTGTCACCCAGGATCACTACAACCTCCACCTCCTGGGCTCAAGTAATCATCTCGCCTCAGCCTCCCAAGTCGTTGGGACTACAGGTGCATGCCACCATGCCCAGTTAATTTTTTTTGTATTTTTGGTAGAGACGGGGGGTTTCACCATGTTGCCCAGGCTGGTCTCGAACCCCTGGGTTCAGGATATTCACCCGCCTCAGCCTCCCAAAGCATTGGGATTACAGGTGTGAACCACTGGGCCCGGCCCACTTTCTGCATTTTGACAGGAGCCTTCAAGCATTCAAGTTTGAGAAGTACTGGTGGAGGATCTCCTTTCTCACCTGACAGTCAGCAGGCTTGCTTGTCTGGGGGGGTGGGGGGCCTCAGCTGGGAGGGCTTATCTTCTGAGCCATGTTGCTAACTCAGGCTTCTTCACGAGCCAATCTCACGGTTCCAAAAGCAGGACGAGGGCAATTCCCACAGCAGGAGCATTTTTCAGACCTCTGCTGTGTCATGTTTGCTACTGTCCCACAAGCCAATGCAAGCCACATGGTCATCCCAGAGTCAGTATGGGAAGTCATTGCCCCTGGGGAATACTTAGTGGTTATTTAAAAAACCTATCACATTTTCTGCTACCGGAGTTGAGGCTTTTGGGGGAAACAAACACACACCAGCAACTATTTGCATTCCGCCCAGCCACACCTCTCCCCTCACACCAGCACAGAGCCACCTACTTGCTTAAAAGATGACAGGAGGCCGGGCACAGTTAACTCAGGCCTGTAATCTCAGCACAAGGCCGAAGTGGGAGGAACACTTGAGCCCATGAGTTTGAGACCAGCCTGGGCAACATAGAGACGCCAGTCTCTACAAAAAACAAACAAACAAACAAAATTAGCTGGGTGTCCACATGCCTGTGTTCTCAGCTGTTTGGGAGGCTGAGGTAGGAAAATCGCTTGGGCTTGAGAGGTTGAGGCTGCAGTGAGCGGTGATAGTGCCACTGCACTCCAGCCTGGGTGACAGAGCCAGATCCTGTCTCAAAATAAAACTTTTTAAAAAGCCAGAGAGGGCCGGGCACAGTGGTTCACGCCTGT
>NW_022333355.1:0-1615 GCF_002776525.5 Piliocolobus tephrosceles | reverse complement strand
CGTGGCACGCACCTGTAGTCCCAGCTACTCGGGAGGCTGAGGCAGGAGAATGGCGTGAACCCGGGAGGCAGAGCTTGCAGTGAGCTGAGATCCGGCCACTGCACTCCAGCCTGGGAGACAAAGCGAGACTCCGTCAAAGAAAAGAGAGAGAGAGAGAGAGGGAGAAAAGAATCACATTCGAGCCATATGAATCCTCATGGATAAATGTTAAAACATAGTGCTGAGTGGAAAATCCATATCACAGAAAGGTGGATGCAGTATAACACTTTTCATATGAGGGCTAAAAACACACCAAGCAAACGTGATGGCTGCACACATATGCAGTGAGGTCTCAGGCTCATGTCATTTCTGCAAAGGGAGAGAGGGACTAAGCATGCCACAAGGCTCCAGCTGTATCTATAGTTCTTCATTTATTTCCTTAAAAAGTAAAAGATCTCAGGTAAAGAAATGGGAACGGTGGGTACGTACAGGGTGTTCCTTACACTATTATTATCCTACTCTGTATGCATGAAATAGCTCCCTTTAAAAAAATAACAAGAGGCTGTCACGGTGGCTCACGCCTGTAATCCTAGCACTTTGGGAGGCCGAGGTGGGCAGATCATGAGGTCAGGAGCTCAAGACCAGCCTCATCAATATGGTGAAACCCCACCTCTACTAAAAATAGAAAAATTAGCCAGGCGGCACGCACCTGTAATCCCAGCTACTTGGGAGGCTGGGGCAGGAGAATCGCTTGAACCCAGGAGCTGGAGGTTGCAGTGAGCCGAGACCGTGCCATTGCACTCCAACCTGGGTGACACAGCAAGACTTCGTCCCCCTCAAAAACAAAGAAAGAAAGAAAGCCTTCATAAACTAGAAGGAACACTTTGATGTGGTTCCTGAGAGCCCTGCCTGTGTCTACCCCACCAGCCAGGGTGCCCGGCGCCAGCGTGTGTCTACCCTGCCAACCAGGGTGCCCAGCACTGGCTCCCTCCTGCTGTGCATGAGCAGGAATTTACTTCTTCGTGATCTGTCACTGCCACGTTAGTGTCATCCATACCATTGACGCCGTTGTGGGATGTTTGGACACAATTTATACTGCAGCCCAGGAGCTTGAACTACTCTTGGCCCATAAGTTTATATCTCGTGTATTTCATGTGCATGAGCTCCTCTCCACTTATAAGCAATGTGTCGGCTGCCAGCAAAGAGATGCCTTCATTTTGTTATTCTCCCCTGAAAAGCAGGGACACTGGCAGAGGCCCTTGTACCCTAAGGGGTCCTGAATCAAAAGACTGTGAAAGCCATAGAGCAGTGGATTTCACATCTCTCCACCAACATGCACACTCCAAGCACCTGCTTTATCACAGCCCACGACTGCCCGGCTGGGTGCTGGAGAGAAAACTCAGTCTTCATGTCTGCTCTGCTGTACGTGGCCTAGCTCCACTCTGTTCTTTGTCCAAGTCTTTGTAGGCTGAGCTGCTCCCTCTGTGCGCTGCAGCCCCAGGGTGGCAGCACCAGGTCACTGTCCCCGGCCCCAGGCAAATGTGAGGGGCCCAGATCCCCAAAGCAAGGGTGAGTTGGGGGGCAGTGAAGCAAAAGGCACTGGCACTGCAGGGACCACAGACCCCTTGGCCTGGGC
>NW_022333354.1:0-4672 GCF_002776525.5 Piliocolobus tephrosceles | reverse complement strand
TTCGTTTCTATGGGCCTCAGTCTCCTCACCTGTATGAGGGGTATGATAAAGCACTTACTTCACAGGGATAAAGAAAGGATGAAATGAGGTAATGCATGTTGAGCACTTAGCTTTTAGACAATACATAGGCAGATGAAAGAAAAATTTTAAAAAAACTTTTTTAGAGTGTCTAGCTTGCCCAGGCATGGTGGCTCACACTCGTAATCCCAGCACTTTGGGAGGCCAAGGTGGGAGGATCGCTTGAACCCAGGAGTACAAGACCAGCCTGCACAACATAATGAGACCCCGTCCACACAAAAGATAAAAAAATTAGCTGAGCATGGTGGTGCATGCCTGTAGTCCCAGCTACTTGGGAGGCTGAGGTGGGAGGATAAATTGAGCCTGGGAGGTTGAGGCTGCAGTGAGCTGAGATCATGCTGCTGCACTCCAGCCTGAGTGACAGAGTAAGACCTCGTCTCAGAAAATAAAAAATAGAAATAAAAAAATAAAGTGCCTAGCTTTTACAGGCGCCCTCCACTCCTAATACATGCCCAGTTTTGTGTTGAAGGCATCTCTCTACAGGTCAACTTTGATTTTTTTGAAACTTTCGGTCCTTCTAATGAGATGGACATCTATTAAACAAAAGCCCATGGTCACTTTAAAATGGTTAATGGTTAATTTTATGTGACTTGTCCTCAACAACAACAACAACAACAAAATCCGAAAGCCCGGTGTTTCTGTAAGGGTTGGGGCATGGTAGGAGAGGAACCAGTGGCCCAGGGCCACATATTGAGGGATCTGGTCTGCCTAACGTGCCTCACTTTCCCCAGGAGAGGCTCTGGGGCTCTCATTTTCACCATCCCAGAAGAAGGAAATTCTCAGCCCAAGGGAACCAGAGGTCAAGACAAGCAGGATGAGGATGAGGAAGTCCCTGATCGGTACACTGGCCATACCACATGGGATGAATCCATGAGCTGGGGCGGGGGAGGGGTGGGAACTGGGTCGAGGAGGACTGTTGGTGCCCCATCTCCCAGGCCCAGACCCAGACCCAGACCCAAGTTCACCCCTGGCCCTCCCACCCACACAGGCTCTCCTACCTAGATGAGCAGGCAGGGACTCCCCCGTGCCCAGTCCTTTTGCCACCTCACAGAGCTCAGAGATACATGGATGGGCACCTTGCACCACGCCGCCGTCTGCTGCCCCCCACACCTGCAGGTGAGAGCAGGGATGGATCCAAGGGGCCCCCAAGGACCTGCAGGACAGAGATCTGGGGAAACACTGACATTGCTACTTGCCCCTGGTGCCCCACCCACCCCCAGGTCGGAAGCCCTCCTTCACCATCCAGTGTCTGCAGCGCCAGGGCAGTTGTGAGGATTTACCCATCCCAGGCACCTATCATCGTGGGCGAAATTCAGGGCCCAATAGGGCTCAGGTGAGGCTGTGGAGGTGGTGCTGGGGTCTGGGGTCTGGAGAGGTGGGGGCAGCCTAGGCTGAATTTCTCAAACACAGCACGTATCACGCCCTTTTTTTTTTTTTTTTTTGAGGAAGAGTTTTGCTCTGTTGCCCAGGCTGGAGTGCAGTGTTGAGATCTCGGCTCACTGTAACCTCTGCCTCTTGGGTCCAAGCGGTTCTCCTGCCTCAGCCTCCCAAGTAGCTGCGATTACAGGTGCCTGCCACCATGCCTGGCTAATTTTTGTATTTTTAGTAGAGATGGGGTTTCATCGTGTTGGCCAGGCTGGTCTCAAACCCCTGACCTCAGGTGATCCACCCACCTCAGCCTCCCAAAGTGCTGGGATTACAGGCATAAGCCACCGTGCCTGGCCTCAGAGCCTTCTGAAGAACAGGACACATATGAATGAATGCACACAATGCTCACTGTACTTGTGAGGAAACTGAGGCCCAGAGAGGTTTACCCCAGATCATGCAGGAAGTAACTGGCAGAGCTGACATTTAAACCCATACCTTCTGCGCTCTTACATAAATAAACTCAAGCCTGACTTATACCCATTCAGTTTCACTCCAGTTGTATATTGAAGGAAAGGAGTAGGCACAGCAGTGAGTCCTAGACCCTCATACCCTACTTAGCCATCCCTGCCCCTCTGATGTTTATTGTGGCTCAGGGTTCCTGGGCAACACCGCCTCAGCGGGGTCGGCTCCTGTATGCTCCTCTGTTGTTGGTGGAAGAGGGTGCAGCGGGGGAGGGGTACCTCGGCAGATCCAGTGGCCCACTGCGCACCTTCACTTGTCTGCACGTGCCTGGAACCCACTCGGACCCCAGCCATGGGAAGAGGGGCAGTGCCGACAGCTTGGTGGAGGCTGTGAGTCCAGGTGGCATATAGACAAGATGGATGGGGGAGAAGGGGAGGACGTGGGTACTGGAGGAGGAAGGAAAGGAGTCCCCGGGTCCTACGTTGTGCATGTCGATATCCCTTTGCCCTACGACCTCTCCTCACCCCTGTCCCCTACTGGCTTCCCTACATGCCCTCATGGGCACGTCATTTATCCACACTGAACCTTCTGTGCACAGTGTGCCCTCGGTCAACACTGATCCCACCTGTGCCCCCAGGTGCTCATATCGGAGGGTCTGGGCCTCTTTGCTCGAGACCCACGTTTCGTGGCCCTGGCCAAGCAGGAGATTGCAGATGCATGTCGCCTGACACTGGATGAGATGGACAGTGCTGCCAGTGACCTGCTGGCACAGGGAACCAGCTCACTCTATAGCGACGAGGAGTCCATCCTTTCCCGCTTCGACGAGGAGGACTTGGGAGACGAGATGGCCTGCGTCCACGCCCTCTGAATTCTCACCCCTCCCCAACTGCTCAATAAACCTCCTGCCCTCCCCTCCCCAACAGGAGACAGGCATGGACCACACCCCTGGATTTTGTTGTCTTTGCACTGGGGGACAGGGCTGCCTGGGGGCCCCCATCCATCCATCCCCTGTTCCTACCCTGAGCCACTGCCCACACACGGGTATTTCCAGAAACCAGGACAGCCAGGCCTGATTATTCAGCGTCAGGGAAGGAGGGAGGAGGAGGAGGAGGAGGAAGAAGAGACAGCAGCCAAAAAAAGCTGGAGGCAGAGTGGAGGAGGGGGAAGGGGGAGGGGGAGGGCGTTGGACAGAGATGGAGGAAAGGGGAGAGAGAGGATGTGAAAAGGTGCTTGGACCCAGAGAGGAGGAAAGGCAGAGATTTCACCAGGGCTCAGCCAGGTCAAACTAGGAAGGGTAGACAGATGAGAAGGAAAGGACAAGGAAACCCAGAGGACAGTCCTGCCAGGGAAGAGTCCTAGAGGTTGGAATCGCCCTGGTATGTGATGCATCTTAGGCAGAGGGGTCCTCTGACGGTAACAGGAATTTTAGAGCGGCTAAATTGAGATCGCTCTGTCTCCCATCTCCCACCTTCTGCCTGAGAAAGAAAAGAAAACCTAAATCCTCCATCAGTAGACAACATAGGTGACAGCAAAGGGCAGGGCTCCCAGCCCTGGGGAACCCACACAGGGCCCACCTGGCTGTCCTGACACCACCTAAGAGTAACCTACTTTTATCCCACACAGATCCCAGAGGTCCTCTATGCTTCTTGCCCCAGCTTTACTCCTCACCCAGCCTTTGGGGTTACATTCGCTCAGTGAAGGCTTATCAGGCATTTACTATGTGCCAGGCACCAGCTCTGGGATTCTCTCGGGACAAACTGAGCTGGCTGAAACACGGGACAGGTCTCATCCAAAGTGGGAGTCAGCCCCACTCCAGAGGAATTGAAGGTAGCACTGGGAGTGGTGCAGGATGAGACCACCAGGCGGGGAGGAGCTCTTCCCAGCTCTCAGAGCAGGGGTTTCTCATTTGTATAATTTGTGCCAATCAAGCCAGGACTGAAATTTGAGGGAAGCCAGAATTGGAGACTAGGACTGAGAAGATTGAGTTACATTAGGCCTTGAAATAAAGGCTTAAAGTGGCTGGGCTGGAGTTAGGTGGCAACAGCAAGTCATGGGAAGGTCATAGAGAGTGAAGGGAGACTGTTGACGGATGAGGTGGGAGAAATCACTGAGGCCAGATCAGGCGGAGCCTTGAATGCCAGGCCCCAAACTCTGGGATTTTTCCTATAAGCAGTGGGGAGCCATGGCAGGGATTTGAGTAGGGTAGTGACATAGTTAACATTGCATTTTAAATAGATGTTCTGACGGCTGTGCTGAAAACAGAAGGGAGGGGGAAGAGACTGGAGATGCTAAAATTGGCAGGAATGATGGTCGCCTTAGCCAGGGGAGGTGGCAGAGGAGATGGTGAGAAGTGAGTGGATTCCAGAGATGTGTAGGAGGTAAAATGAACCATTTATTGGGCCCTGTGCTAACTGCATTACAGTGATTATCTCGTTGAATCAGTGCAACAACCTTATAGGTATCATTTTAAACCATTTTACCTGTCCAGGGTCAAACAAGAAGAAATATCAGAGGTGGGATTCAAATTCAAGCAGTTTGATGCCAAGATCCATGCTTTTAACCCTTCCTGTGTACTGCTTCCTCAATAAGGCAACAACTGGGAAGTATCCATTACATATTTGTGTGAATGTTCATGTTTAAAAAAAACAGGTATTGAGCTGGGCATAATGACTCATGCCTGTAATCTCAGCACTTTGGGAGGCTGAGGTGGGAGGATCACTTGAGCCCAGGAGTTCAAGACCAGCCTGGGCAACAAAATGAGACC
>NW_022333347.1:0-1180 GCF_002776525.5 Piliocolobus tephrosceles | reverse complement strand
ATATTTATATCTCATACATGTATTTTTTTATTTTTGCATGTAATATTTGAATATATTTTTATGTTTACTTCGAAAATTTTAATTGTTTAAAAGAGCAATTTATATATTTCTTCATATGACTTGTTTTGTTTCTATTGTTTAATTATTTTATTTTTTTATGCTTGCTTTTACTTGAACCCGTATTCCCTTTTTTCTTACATGATTTTATTTTTTATAATAAAAGCAAAATATATAAAAGAATTTTCATTGCATTAAATTGTTTTAAACTTATATGAAACCATAACATCTTATATTTTTTTTTTTTTTTTTTTTAATTTTTTGTATTTTTTTGCTTGTTTTATTTATTTTGAGTTTATTTGTTTTATTTGCTATTCTTTTTTTTTTTTTTTATCTGGTGTTTTGCTTTATATTTGAACGTTTCATTAAAATGTCAGTAACACATATAGTCATCATTATAAGTAATTAAAAAAAAACTATAAACGTAGGTACATATGCATTATAAACACATACATCTATATATATATACATCTATATATATACATGTAATATATGTATGTATATAGTTACAGGAAAGTGAAATAGTAAAAAAAAAAAAAAAAAAACAAGAATATATAAAATTTTAAAGTGTTTTTTTGACAGGTTCGTGATTTAATAATATCAAGTTCATGTCTTTATATTTGAAAAATAAAAAAAACATCAATTTTTATTAGCATATAAGGTTGTGATATATACATGTATGTATGTATGTACGTACGTATGTACGTATGTATATGTTCGTTATTCTTTGAAAAATAGAAAAAAAAACTTTAAAAAAAAAAAAAAAACACACTACTGATTTACACACATCATAACTAATTTATATGCCACTACTACAACATCAGCTGTTCTGTGTATATTTGTTCAACATCCTTTTATCGCAAGCTTTATGAAGTAATCTTTTTTTTTTTTTTTTTTAAAGAAGAGGAACTCATATTCTTATATCTAGACTGTTATACATTTAAGTTATTTTTCATTCATAAAGAGAAAACACTTGATAAAAAGTATTTTATGCACACATGTATGTATGTATGTATGTATATATACATTTATTCTAATAATATTATTGATTAACATAATAACCCAATAAATCAAAAAAATAAAAGGAAAAAATGTATACTTTATTTATTTTTTTTTTTTTGTG
>NW_022333334.1:0-1240 GCF_002776525.5 Piliocolobus tephrosceles | reverse complement strand
TGTTCTTGTTCTTGTTCTTCTTCTTGTTGTTGTTTTTCTATTTGTTTTAGTTCTTCTTCTTGTTCTTGTTTTTCTTCTTGTACTTGTTCTTGTTCTTCTTCGTGTGCTTGTTCTTGTACTTGTTCTTGTACTTGTTCTTCTTCTTCTTGTTCTCCTTCTTCTTGTTCTTCTTCTTCTTTTTCTTCTTCTTCTTGTTCTTCTTCTTCTTGTTCTTCTTCTTGTTTCAGCTGTTGTTTTAATTGTTGTTTCAGTTGTTGTTTCAGCTGTTGTTTTAGTTGTTGTTTTAGTTCTTGTGTTAGTTCTTGTTTTCCTATTTGTTTTTTTATTTGTTTTTGTTTCAGCTGTTGTTTTAGTTGCGTTTCTATTTGTCTTTTTATTTGTTTTTGTTGCAGCTGTTGCTTTAGTTGTTGTTTTAGTTTTTGCTTTAGTTGTTGTTCTGGTTCTTCCTCATCTTCTTCTTCTTCTTCTTCTTCTTCTTCTTGCTCTTGTTCTTGTTTTTCTATTTGTTTTTGTTTATATGCTTGTTCTTGTTCTTCTTCTTGTTCGTGCTCTTCTTCTTCTTTTTGTTTTTTCATTTGTACTTGTTCTTGTGCGTGTTCTTCTTCTTCTTGTTTTTGTTTTAGTTCTTGTTTTAGTTGTTGCTTCATCTGTTGTTTTAGTTCTTGTTGTCCTATTTGTTTTTTTATTTGTTTTTGTTGCAACTGTTGTTTTAGTTGCTCTTCTATTGGTTTTTCTATTTGTTTTTGTTTTAGTTGTTGTTTATTTTCATATTTGTCTTCATCTTTACGTTCATTTTCATTTTCATATTTATCTTCATGTTTTCGTTCTTGTTCTTCTTGTTTTTCTATTTGTTTTAGTTCTTGTTCTTCTTCTTGTTTTTCTATTTGTTTTAGTTCTTGTTCTTCTTCTTGTTTTTCTATTTGTTTTAGTTCTTGTTGTTCTATTTTTTCTTGGTCTTGCTCTTGCTCTTCTACTTTTTCTTGTTCTTCTTCTTCTTGTTCTTGTTTAAATTGTTGTATAAGTTGTCGTTTAAGTTGTTGTTTAAGTTGTTGTTTTAGTTCTTGTGTTAGTTCTGATTTTTCTATTTGTTTTTGTTGCAATTGTTGCTTTAGTTGCTTTTCTATTGCTTTTTCTATTTGTTTTTGTTTTAGCTGTTGTTTTAATTGTTGTTTTAGTTTTTGTTTTAATTGTTGTTCTTGTTCTTGTTCTTGTTCTTGTTCTTGTTCTTGTTCTTGTTCTT
>NW_022333328.1:0-1583 GCF_002776525.5 Piliocolobus tephrosceles | reverse complement strand
CGACTGTTATTAATGACATGTGTACCAATTTTGTTCATAAAAACAATGAGTTTTGTACCCAGGATAAGCTAGAAGGATATGACGTAACGACAGATAGAGGTAAACCAAACAGATTTATATGCTTAGATAATAAAATGGACATAAATAAAAAGGAATATGGGCACTATACAAATAATACATATAATAATAACGATACTTATGACAGTGTACATATAAACTGTGATAATGATTATTTTAAAAAAGTTAAACAAAATAATCAAATTATAATAGATTCTAAAGATATAGGAAATAGGAATATCAATAACACTCACAATTGTGTTAATGGTAGTATCAGCAGTAGAAGTAGTAACAACAATAAACATAATTTAACCGGTAGTAGCTATGAGTCTAGCAATTACAACACTAACAGCAATAATGACAGTACTAGTAATCGTAATTATTATAGTTGTCATGACACAAATGATCAAGATAATATTTCTGTTGCTGCAACATATAATAACGTAGTATATAACAAAAATACTATTCCTATGGATAATGAAAGAACAAAAAATGATACATTAAAAAAAAAAAAAACTACTACAACTATCGGTACTATACCTACAACTTCTATCACAACTACCCCAAATGCATCTGTATCTACTACTACTTTATTAGATACGAAAAATTATATTGAAGAATACTTTCATAAAATAACACCAGAAAATTGCATGAAGAATACAAAATACGAAAACGCATCTAACACACATAACGACTTCGCAAACAACAAAAACAACAACAACAACAACAACAACAACGACATTACATCTCAGTTGAAGAATTATAAAAATAGTGGGTATAACACAAATAGCCAGAATGGTGGGCACAACAGTAATGACAATAGTAACAACCACATTTGTGACCACGATGTCAGTAGAGGTGTACATTATTGTGCTATAGATAACAGAAAAAAAAAAAAGAACCAACCATATAAGGAGTTACCATGTAAAGACATAAATAGTACATGTGTGAGTAATAAGAATGAATGTAATACAAACACATTAACTGAAAAAATGGAAAACGGTAATGGTAATGAAGAGAGACAGAATAAAAAATATAATATTAAAAATTTGGGTAATAATAAAAGTAATAATATTATGATGAATGAACAAATGGATATGTCATTACAAGATACGTACGTAATGCGCCAGAACAACAATACATATAAAGACACGCACAATGAAAATTGCTATAATAATAATGACATCAAAATTACTGCTACTTCTGTTACTTCTGCTGCTACTACTGTTACTTCTGCTGCTACTACTGTTACTTCTGCTGCTACTACTGCTACTTCTGCTGCTACTACTGTTACTTCTGCTGCTACTACTGTTACTTCTGCTGCTACTACTGTTACTTCTGCTGCTACTACTGTTACTTCTGCTGCTACTACTGCTACTTCTGCTGCTACTACTGCTACTTCTAATGCTACTACTGTTACTTCTAATGCTAACAATAATGACAGTGCTTGTAACATTAATAACCAGGTGTCACCAACACGTAATATACGCACGTCCAACGGGAAAGAACAAAACAGTGGTATTAAA
>NW_022333327.1:0-1165 GCF_002776525.5 Piliocolobus tephrosceles | reverse complement strand
AGGCATGTTGGTAACTGGGCTTTGTGAAGAAGGTAGTATTTTCCTAAGATTAGTGATTGATGGAAAAACAGGGCATCCCTTTCTTCTGCAGAAAAAACAAACCCAGCCACTCTCAATAAATACAGATATGCTAGTAAATATATCTCTTAATCGATGACTTTCACGTTAATGAGAGCTAGTTCTGCTTTTTACTCTTAGGAGCTACAAGACTTTCATTTAGAGATATTAGCCATTTACAGCTCAACTGGGTAAAGAGTTGATTAGCGAGACTAGAGAAAAAAATAGGAAGGCCGGATTGTGATGAAGGGATTTACCAAACCTTTTAGAAGTGGTTCTTTATTGAGATTAATGGGTGAGATCAGAACAGAACCCAGTGAAAAAAAATGAATTACATAGTGGATAAGAAGTGTCAGATAAAAAAGGAAGCATAAATGTAAACCAACTAATAGTGAGAAGATTGAGTCTCTTTTTAATTATGTGATCAAAATGTCATGAGAATAGGAGTAAAGGCTTGGAGTATCCTGCAGTGATAAATTTCTGATGAGGTAAATATTTTGTACCTATAAATCCCATGTGGATAGCTTTAGATGGGCTGTATGTGTGTTTGGTACTGCTTCTGTCAATGTTTATATTGAGCCATACTCAGACCCTGTACGTTACTACTTCATTCTCAGTTCTACCATAGCCATTTAGTTCTCAGTCCTGGAGACAAATAAAATTAGAACAAAGATGGGCAACCATTGACAATAGCAGCAAGTAATAACTGATAGTCAGCTTGCCAAGGGGCTATAAGAAATAAGATGCAGAGTTCAAAAAGTATGTAATAATTCTAAGTTTTACATAATGGATATGAATATGTGAGCCTGATTTATCAAGATGAGTGGGACTGAGGTAAGATTTATTTAAAAATAGTGATATTGAAAACGTTAACTCATTTGGTGCAGTGGTGTGCACCTGTAGTCACAAGTACTGAGGATGATGAGGCAGGAGTACAACTGGTTCCCAGAAATTTGGGCCAAGCCTGAGCAACATGGCGAGCCCCATCTGAAAGAAAAAAATAATTAAAAAAAGATAACCACCAAATATGTGGCAAATTTTTGGGGGGGTCCACTTCCTTTTTCAACAGTGTTATGTTGTTGAGAAATAGCTGAAATGAGTCAGAACT
>NW_022333323.1:0-1041 GCF_002776525.5 Piliocolobus tephrosceles | reverse complement strand
GGGCGGGGCGGCGGGCGGGGCCCTCTACACCTGCGTGGTGTGTGTCCGGGCCTCAGCCCAGCGCCAGCTGCAGCTCCTTGATCCCAGCCGGATCCTGAGATGGGAACACGGGCTGAAGCGATGGCGGCGGCCCCGCCCGGGGGCTCCCTTGTTGAGGCCGCGACGGGGTTTCCGGACCGGGCGGGGGTCTCTGCGCCGGGCGTGGTGGCTCCGAGCTGGGCTCCGCAGGGTCCGGGGTCGGGATCCCGGGTCCCTGCGCCTGGGCTTTGTCTCCGCCTCGAGTGGCACACGGGCTTCGCGTCTGCTGAGATACCGCGTGGGCCAGCGCGGGGACCCGGGCGGCCTGCGAGTGCGGGCCGGTCCCCACTGCTCCCCGGCTCCCCGCGTCTGCCGCGGAGGGGACTGCATGGACCCGGGCGCTGGCTTCTGCCCGGTCCTCCGCAGCCTGGCTCGTCCCCACGTGCGGCAGAGTGGGCCCTGCATGGACCCACTCATGGAACGGGGTCCGGGTCACCGCGTGTGGAGACTCCAACGCCCTCCCCGCCCTCCCTCGCAGTGAGGCTGCTTAGCCAGACTCACCGAGCGGACTGCGCGGACCCTCAGACGAGGGAGTCCGTGACTCTGGGTGGGGGCTCTTTCCTGGCCCCTCATGATGGCTTCCTGAGTGTTTTGTCACTTATATAGGTGGCTGCGTGAACCCGCGTGCGTGGGTCCTGGCTGCCCTGCTAGTGGGGCTGTGCGCTGCCCCGTAACTTGTCTGGGTCGACCCGCCTGGGACGCGCGTGTAGTGGGGGTCTGTGCGCGGGGTGCGCGGTTGCTGGGGGCGCACTGCCCCCGCCCCGTGATTTATCCTCTCACTTGCTGGGCGGGAGAAAGTGGAAGGCGTGGGCCCGGAGCTGTCACGCAGCGGCCTCACTGACCTCTGCCCAGGCCGGCGGGTCCAGGGGGTGAGGGTTTGTCACCGCGCGTCCCACCGCCGCACTTCCTGCTCTGGCCTTCGGATGGGCTCTGCTCCCACCAATCAGAGCCCAGCCGAAGGCC